>NC_050174.1:20915510-20984522 GCF_008315115.2 Sander lucioperca
ATCCAAGGAAACCTGCGAGATGAGAAAATACAAGGACTCCGGGGAAGATGCCACGTTAGTAATATGCATTAATGGGACAAGAGTGCATCCAGGTAAGGCAAACCTGAGCCAGCCCTAACTATAAGCTTTATCAAAAAGAAAGTCTTAAGCCTACTTTTTAATGTGGAGAGGCTGCTTGCCTCCTTGACCGAAACTGGAAGATGGTTCTACAGGAGAGGAGCCTGATACATTGTACTTTTAAAAACTATAGGAACCACAAGTACGCCAAGTTTAGACTGGACTTTACCAGTTTACACCAGTGTAGTCTTGCATTGCCAGACCTATCTCCACATGTGTCAGTGCTGAAGTATGGCCTAGCTACACCCTTTATCTATTCTGGGATAGGGGAAAAATACGCTATGGCTTGTTTGCATTTATTTAAACCAATTCCATCCTTCATGTGCGGTGCTAAGCCCTGGATGCAGCAACAGTGCCCTTGCAAAAGCGACAGAAGAAGGGGAGAGACATCTCCTTTTCTTCCTGTCGAGGTCGGGTAGAAGGTACCGGATACACCAGGCCAGCACTGAGATGCTCAGGAGAAGCTTCTACCCTCAGGCCACTAGGATCCTTGATTTATTGATGTGAGGCATCAGCAATGCACATTCGTTGAGCCAGACTACCACCAATGCGACTTTAGGAGACAGTGTATCATGGTGTATTATGGTGGATCAAGGAAATTCTCAAAATAAAAGACAGAAACCAGAGAGAAATGAGAGAGGGGTAAAAAGGTGGACGAGGAGCCCCAGGGCTTCTTTGTTTGGTAGCCTTTTTTTTCCGATCAATAAAGCTCATTTCAACCATCAATCTTCCCACATCCTGCACACACCTGTTTGCCTCTTTGCAAAAGGAAGCAGAAAAATAAAAAGGCAGACAACAGCAAGAACAACTACACTACACCTTAAGACAACGAAAGAAGCACAACTAAATAGACCAAAGTGAAGTAAAATACAGGAAAGGGAAGAGAAAAAAAGGAAAGAAGTGGTGGTGTTGAGATAGTATGAAGTGATACAAAAAATAAGACATCTAACTAATGCTTTGCCCCGAAATTTGTTCGGAAATGATCAACTCCTAATCCTCAACTAGATAGAAGTCACACTAAGTATGTTAATCACCGTTATTTCTGTAAATGGAACCACGATGCAGGTCGGCAATGAAATGGACTGCATGGAATTTAATGGATATTTTGATTGTTTGTCTTGAGTTTTAATTAAAGACCTATATCCTAAAGCGTGTATTTCTTCACCTAGTACAAAGCTGTCAAATAAAACGTATACATTTTGCCTAATGTAAATTGAAAGTCTGTAAAGCCTCAACACCCGCACATCCCGTCTTCTGTATTCTAATCATGTAGAAAGAAAGAGCGAGGAGTGTTTTTAAAGCACTCCCCAGACGTCCTGTCCTCACAGTGAAAGTTGCACACCCTGCAACTAAACAAAACGTGGATTCCTGATTGTAGGCCAACCTGATCTCACAGAAATATGTTAAATGTCCACAACCTCTTAACACCGCATTATGTAGTGATGGCCAGCGTTGTAGTACTTGAGATCGGTCTCAAGGCCACTTTTTGACGGTGTCCGTCTCGTCTCGGAATCGACCGCATGTTTACTTGGTCTTGTCTCTGTCTCAGATAAAGAGGTCTCAGGATTTTATTTCAAGACGGGGCAACGCCACAACTGCTTTTTGATTGTTTTATCAAGGCATTTCTCAGGTACACATATGGCAATAAAAGAGGTAAATGAAAAAGAATATTAATTTGTGTTTCGTGTTTTCTATTTAATGAGAATGTGGATCTTTCAGATCAATTTGAGGAGTGCCTGTGGCTTGCATTTTCCACATTTTATCGTGTCATGCAGTGTCGGACTCGCACCGTTCTGGTCTTGGTCTTGACTCGGTCTTGCCCTGCCTTGGTCTTGGTCTTGATTCGGTCTCAACCACTCAAAGTCTTGGTCTTGTCTCGGTCTTGATACACTCTGGTCTCAGTTTATGTGGTCTTGATGGGGTCATCCCTATGTTCCCCGGGTCCTATGTTCCCCGTTTTTCCCAAAAAGGGTTAGGGTTAGGGTTAGGGCCTATTTGCCATGGAATTTGGCAGTAATGGTGGAAAAAGTAACAGACCGGGGAACATAGGACCCGGGGAACATAGACACGCTCCCGTCTTGACTACAACACTGGTGATGGCACATCATGTGTTTAAATTACTTGCCGGCACAGTACTAATCAGGCTGTTCTCATGAACCATTGGTACATATAGCTACAAAAAGTAAAGTACTGTAATACGTATGTATTCCACGTATTTATTACTGTATGCACCACAGTGACTGCTGCGGCGTAAGAATGCTGAACACCACAAGTAAAATGCATCCTCAAAGCTGTAGAAGCAGACTTGCATGTTTACATTTGTAAAGTGGCAAAAGTGACAGTGCATGACAATTTGTCATCAATGCCAGTTGCCAGCATCTAACTCTGATGCCATTTGGTGGGACATCTTGATCCAAAATGACTCACAATAGCTGACAAAATCCCATCTACTTTGTTCATGGGTGGCCCAGTGGGAATCAAATAGCTAACCCTGGTAGTGTTAGCATCTTACGCTTCCCACACAGTACTGCATATGAAGCAGCGTCAAACCAGACCAGCTGTCAAAACTACGATTAATATTAGTTGTCGCATCCTGCATGCCATTAAGTCTTTACTCCAGGGTTAGGTACACAGATGGTTATTTAAGTCATCAATTACATGTTGGCAGTTTGTAGTAGAGCAACACACACTGATGTAAGAATGAGAGTGATGGCCTGCCTGTCTTATTGTGATACCTGAAAAGAGAGGAAGAGATTACAAAATGAAGCCTGAAGGATGAATTGCTCACCACCAATGCTGTAGTGACATTAGTGCATTAGTCAGGTGGGATGCAGCTGTAGGCGAGGTTGTGGCATTAAACCTTAACACTCCCGAGCTACGAAAGTTATTGTGCCATCCCTCTCTTTGTGTGTGCTTACATAGCGTATTCTTATTCCGGCGGGTCTCAGAGAAAAAAAAAAAGGTAATCAAGTCAAGGAATGTATGCATGGAACACATCAAAACCACAGTGCCTGGCACACAGACACAACACATTCTCATGATCAGGTTGGTATGATGTTGCATGAAAAACGTATGCACAACAATTTGTTCACGGTCACGCGTCAACCAGTCACAAGTCACGCTTTTCAGTTAAATTTAGTTGAGAAAAGCGTACTGTGAACTGGGTACAGGGCACTGGGAGGTTACGGTCATTTCAATGGCCATTGCAGTGAACTTTAGCCGACAAAAGGTGATCGTCATGCGGCTACAGTTAAGTTTAGACAAAAGATAGTGCTTTGGATTTAAACAGCGGTCCCCTTAAGTAGTACTCCTGGGACACTGACAAGTGGTTCCTGGGTGAAACTCTTGTGTTTTCCACGGGACACGAAACACCAATCCACCCCGACCTCCAGCCTAAGCGGACCACAAGTCTCTCATACAGCATAGCCTACAGAAATAATTGCATTGAATACACATGAATTACAGTGCATTACATTTCGTAGCGATATGTACGAATGGTTCATGAGAACAGCCTGACAGGCAACAGGTGCTGCTGTGCTGAAACAAGAATGACTTAATAAACAATACTATGTGCAGCACACTGATAAAACACAAACTAGAGGCCTGCAAGTTAGGCAGAGTAGATTCGGGCGGGCTTTTTTCAGCCTATAGACCAGGCTCGGGTCGGCCTATAATAAATTGGGGCCCTAATTTTAGTAGCGTGTATGTGTCGATGTGTGTGTGTGTGTGTGTGTGTTTGGTTTTGCGCATCAGAGAAAGCATGCTTCAGAGAGAGCTTAAAGTTATTGTTGTCTGTCTTGGGTCGGGCACAGACTGAAAAATTGAAGACTTTGTTGGGCTACGGCTGGAGTTCTGGCCCGTGAAGGGCTCTAGAAACACCCACTGGCTGTGGGGGCTTACAGCAATATGCCAAACTATTACATGCAAACATTACATGTAGGCCTATCCTAATTCAAATCGCAGTAACTTTGGCTGACATGCACAAAACTTACAAACTTCAGGCATCATTGCATGACCTGAGATTGACGTCTCTCTCTCTCTCTCTCTCTCTAAAAATAATCTGATTTAAAATGTATCTAAAATAGGCAAACAAGCAATTTACAAGTAACTTTGATGGGAAATAACAGAATGACAGAACAGATAACATTAAATATTACACAACATGTATTTACAGATTTTGATAGTGACAATAGGAGGTGCCAGATCCAATCAAATAGGTCCCGGTCCCAATCTGACAGTATTCAGCTCAAATTAAATCCTGGTTTTTGAATATGTATGTAGTACCGTTCTAAATTTGTTTATTTTATTTATTAGGCCATATGTTGTTTCTCTGATATTTATTTCTGTTAACAAAAAAATATGGGCCGGTTCTTAACAACGTTTGCCTTAACATGGAGATATATATAGTTTTGTAAGATATTATTGTAAAATGCCCTCTGTTGTAAGTAGCCCTTGACCCTCTCAGTTGCTCTGTATTGGGTGGGGCCAGGTGTCAATTTTGTTATTAGCCAATCAGAGAGGTGTGGAACAGAAAGATAATCTCTAAGTGCTGACTCTAAGTGCAGTACATCTGTTGAATTACTGTTAATTAAAGTTAAGAACCAGGAGATTTATGTAAGTGTGTAACCCTGCTGAAACAGGAGAGTAAACTGTGTTTTGGTGCTGTTTCAATCAGTGGTATTTCTACTGAAGTGACGCGAACGCCATAGCCATGTGTGACGGTTGCTAATTAGCTAACGTTAGCTAGCTAGTTAACTATCACCCTCAGGAGCTGGGAGAAGAGACTGCGTGCGTGCGGAAACCCACGTTGTCACTGAGTTTCAGAGTGAGTATGGACATTGAGACCGATAATGATATGAACATTGATAGTAAAGCTTTAGTAAGCTAAATAGTGATTGTGAATTTCAGGATAGTGTACTTCGAATGCTGCCACCCAGGCTGCTGCAATAGCGGTGCTCAGGACTTTCCACTGCATGGCAGAGGAGCCTGTGTTTTGCACACGGACAGATACTCAGGACAGGTTTCTTCATCGTACAGCTTTGAGTTACAGAGGAACAGTGAGTACTAATTATTTTCTGTAAGGATTTCAAATGAGCGCCATCAAGCGCACCAACGTTGTGGTACCACAAACTTGAGTATTAAAAAAACCTGGGTATTTTATTTCTTTTGAGCCATGAGGACATTTAAAGGGTAAAATGACCTGATATTTTCTTGTAGGCTATGACATTCAATCATCGTGGTTCAATGTTTATTCATGTGTGATAGTAATTTGATTTAGGTGTTAAATTAGAGTTAGTGTCTAGGAATGACTGCATGGGAGTTTTAAACTCACAGTAAAAAATTAACTATTTTGTCCACCAGCCAAATGGCTAGTGAATGTCAAATTTTACCAGCATCAATAGATTACCATTGTTGGCTGGTGAGTGGAGCAAATCTACCAGCCACTTGCATTTTTACCAGCTGGCTAAGTACAGTGATTCGATTCTTTCACGATACATGGGTGCCGAATTGTATTTCGATTTTCATTTATTGCTATTCTAGAAGTATTTCAATTTGATAGTTTTGAGTATTGAGATTCTCTTTTACTTCAACAAAAGCAAAAGTTGATTAATACACTTCTAGAGACAAAAAAATCAAGAGACATTTCTAAAAACATTGTTTTCTAAGAAGAATGCACATCACATGTCAGTCTGACATTTATTTAATTTGTACATAACGTGTATTTTCTGCATTTTCTGCTTTCGGCCTGTTTTGCCAGAAACGAATATGATGTAGTCGCCGTTAGCGGTACTGTATAAACAGAAATTATTTAGGTGAATCGATACATTGTTGTTACACAGTGCCCAATGACTTTGTCCCACCACTGCTACTACCCATTTTAGATGTCAACAGAAATAAAATAAAAGGAATCAATTGAGTAGGGAAATCAACCAAAGGAATGCTTAGACTGGAGCACACACCAGCTCAAATCAAATTATTGAGATGCCAGTCTAAACAGCGTCCTCCTCTGAGGAAGTCTGTCTCCAGGAGAAACGAAGTTTACCACCTCACAGGGCTGGAGAATCCATCATCATTATGACCTCATAACTGTCGCCATGGAAAATAGACAGTCAGTTTTCCTGTGTGTGTGTGTGTGTGTGTGTGTGTGTGTGTGTGTGTGTGTGTGTGTGTGTATGCGCTGAAGGGTTGGTGATGGTGT
Source organism: Sander lucioperca (assembly GCF_008315115.2). Lineage (NCBI taxonomy): Eukaryota > Metazoa > Chordata > Actinopteri > Perciformes > Percidae > Sander > Sander lucioperca. The sequence goes on from NC_050174.1 coordinate 20,921,827, forward strand.
CTGTGGGGCCCAAATAATCACAGTGATGCTAGGGATCATCATCTGCAAGTCATGCACACTTTTCTCAACACCTTACCACACACACACACACACACACACACACACACTTTCATCTTTATTACTTGTTTGCCAGCAAAAAAACTCAATCTGAAGGACGTCATTGCGAAAGAACTTGCACATGCAAACACTCAAACACAAATAACACAAATACATGCACAGTCAATCACAAACTTACACACAACACACCCCTGCAGAGCCTGTGAAGATATGTCATTCTGGGAGGAGAAAAACAAAAGATTCAAGGGGAGACAGTATGAGTGAGTGGGGAACAGATAGATTATTAAAAAGAGACAGACGGAAAACTAAAGGGTTTTAAAATCATGGATTCCCAGGTGTTTAGATATCTACCTTTAAGATGTATGCAATGTGATAAGGGTCGATGGAATTTTGTTTGTGGTGCTCACATCATTGAAAATGTTTTAATGAATAAAAAAATCATTGTTGCAGTGGCTAATTCACGTAATACTTTTAAACAGTTTTCAGAAGAATTACTTACTGAAGCAATAAGTCCTTATTAAAACAATCACCAATCTAGAGAAACGGGGACACTCTTGAAAGAATCGCTGTTGTTGAATTTTTTAAATACAAGTTTTCTGTGTGTTCAGCATCACAAACACAATTCCTCCATTGGGTATGCCAGCACATGCCCCAAATTATCTGCAAGGCCAGATATCCCCAAGACATAGGAATATGTTTTTTTTTCTAGGTTCTCTTCTCCTCTGCTCCCCCTCTTTTCTCCAAAGCCTTCATTTTTCTTGCATCTGTTGTAATACCTTCAGGGCAGGGCTCATAAAACATTTAACTGCTGCTTTTGTTTGTCACCTGCTCCGACATGCCAACAAATAACTTCTCCCCAGGAAAGCACATGTCACTGGAAACCTTTAAAGTTACTAATTTAGTCTGCTGAGGGGAAGTAAACGTGATGCTAGCATTAAAGACTCTTCTCTTTTCTTCCTACTACTTTCAGTCTCTCTCTCTCTCTCTCTCTCTCTCTCTCTCTCTCTCTCTCTCTCTCTCTCTCTCTCTCTCTCTCTCTCTCATCTCCTTCTCCATTCTTTGTCTAAGTTGGTTGCTGGCGCCATCTGTTGGTCACAAAAGTCCATCACTTAAGTTATTTAACCCCGTCACCATGCAGTGACCATTGTACAAAGAGAATAGTTTTTTGAAAATCATACACTTTATTTCATTTCAACAGGTCATACAAATTGCAAATAATTATAAAATAAATATTCTTTTCATTTTGTAATGGTAAACTTTACTCGTTATAGACGTCTTTAAGTGGAAGTGTGTATGTGTGAGAATAAAAACAGGACTCTTTATTCATTTATTTGAAAATGTGTTTTCACACTGACAGTATGTGTGGAGTGTGTATCATGGGTGCATTAGTCTGTGTTCCTCCTTTGTCTTGTCCTTGGTAAGAGGAAATTCCAGCGATGTCCTGAACCGAATGGGCACCTCCTGTTCCTCACCGATTGGCTGCTTGGTCACGGGGGCGTGGATACGCAGCTGTCCATCATTCATCAGGGAACAGGAGAGGCCGGACAGATCCAGGTGAGCGGGAATGTCGATCCTCTGAACGAATCCCATCTGAGACGAGGCCGAGGAGCACAAGGAGGCGCAGGAGGAGGAGGAGGAGCAGGACTGGCTCTCTTCCGCTCCGGCCTGCTTCTTGGCCACCACCGCCAGGCTACGCCCCACTAGTTTGACAGTGATGTCATTGGGGGCGTAACCGCGAGCGTCTAGGGTCACCAGGAGGTCGCCGTTCTCTGTGGCCTGTTGAGGTTCCTGGTGCAGCTCTGCGCTCGCAGTCTCTCTCAACTGCTCTTTACCTTCACTGAGCCTGAAAGAGAATCAAACTAGATCAGAAGCAGCTTCATGACGCCACTGGTGTCTGAGGGCATTTTTCAAACCAGCGTTGTTCAGCGCGGGTGAATCAGACTGGTTTGTCGGTATGATTTTTTTTTGGCAGATGTGTAGTTAGTTTAGTTCGGTTGAATTGCACTAGAGTTCATCTTTCTCCTTGGTACGGTTCGTTTTGGGCAGGTGTGAATGCAGCAATCACCCCCGGATGCGCACCAAAAGTGTACCAAACAACTGAGACCTAGGGAAGTCTCGGTACGCTTTCAAGCGGACTCTGGAGCGGTTTGTTTGTCGTGAGAAAGTGATCTGAACTCGAAACCGCACGAACTGTGTACTCCGCAAGTCTCAGGTAAATGGCTCTTTTAGTCAGGTGTGCTTTGCAATCTGTGATGTGGCAGAGCATGTAAACTGTACTTCATGTATTTACTTTCTTTCAGACACATCTGACCAATAAGAAGAGTGAACGTTCTTGCGTGGTTTGTAGTGTAATGCATTTTCGTTCGCTTGGATTTTCGTAAAAAGAACCTGAACCAAGGGGAAAACACTCTGAGAATACAAACTTGACTGCGGGACTGTAAAATGACGTATGGAGAGCAGTAGTAGTATTGAAAGGTTGGAACTCCTGTGTGAAACCTGATGTCAGCGTTGACTTTTCTGGCGTCTTTTTGAACGTTAACTATCATACGCGTTCCTTATGTAATGTTCCTAACTTAACCAGAAATGTAAATATTTTAACCAAAACCACAATCTTTTACTAAACCCAACTAAAGTAAGTTTGTTGCCTAAACCTAACCAAGACTCTCAGAGTTGTGAAATGTGACGCCAAGGGGTCCAGGAAAACACTAATAGACAATTTTACAACGTGAATACATGATAACGGCCTTCTGAACCTACTAGTAGGTGTAACAGTCCCTTCTGACAAATATCTATGAGGCTGATAACCACTGACAAAGCCCATTCAATGGAATGATAACATTCAAAATGGGTGACAAACTTTAGGTGTGAAAACGGCCTAAAACAAAGCCAATCAGGAGTAACCACTACTGAGTTACACATTTACTGTACATACCTCGCCAAAGTGGAGGAAATGAGAGGCAACTTGTTAAGTTTGAGGAGGTGGGGCCCATCGTGAAGCTCCCTCAGAAGGCTGTCGGCCAGTTTGGTTCTCTGGTTGAAGAAGTCTTGCTGCAGTGAGGAGAGGGCCTCGTGACGCAGCGGCCACAGCAGCTGCGCTTGGCTGAAGAAAGGGTCATCGCCGAACAGGCTGCTCAAAGCTGCATGCTGAGCCATTAAGTCAGCGTCAAAGGACAGTTCTTGGCAAACTTGACTTCAGCAACCTGCAAATCCTTCTTTTTGTTTCTTTGGGGGCAGATTCCCTCTCTTAGACTTGATATCTTAAGGCTCCAGTGAAGAGTGAGAACTGAGAGCTTCCAGAGTTTCTTCTTCTTGTTAGTCTTCTTTCTGGTAGTTTGAGACATTACACAGTACTTCTCTCTCTTATATACCCCAGCTGTCCTGCTCCGTCCCTCCTACTGAGCTATTTACACCCCATGAGGTCACTGCTGTTTGTTAGCGTGTGCCAGCGAGGTCAGGAATACCCTGAAACTAATCACAAGGCTAAAGACAGCTCATGGTCATAACCTGTTTGTGTTTTTGTGCCTATGGCCGTGTTTGTGTTTGTGTGCCTATGACCGTGTTAACACTGCAGTCTGAGTTTTACATTCTACTATATAATGCAGATACAGATTTCTAAAGTGTGTTAAAAGCAAAGATATTTGCTCATAACAAATTTTTCATGTAGCAGTATGAGAATATCTGGGGTGATAGTGAAAAGAAATGATGGTGTGTGAAGTGGCACTTTATTCAACAAATGTCTTTTATTTATTACTTTCATTACACACAGACTCTTTGTTATTAAAAATACTTCAAGTAAGAGTAAAAACTAGACAGAAGGGAAAGAAATGTATCATAATCCCCTGAGGCTATGCACTGTAATGGACATAAATTTGAGACAATAAAATGACACTGACTTCTACCTAGTAACTATACTCTTACTGATCATTTAATGTCAAGTTTGATTGTTTTTAAAATGAAAAATACATCCACGCAGCAGAGTTAATTCATTACCTGATAATGGACACCTCGAAGGGCATTAACCTGCTTATACCATACTCACTTGCAAATATATTTTTTTAAGACGAATAAGTCTATTACGGCTGTTTTCTTGGTAACACCTAAGGGTTTGACTAATACCTGGAAAAATCATTGCCATCCCATTAGGGTTCTTATGCAGTGCCAACGTTGTTCACAGCTCCAGTAAATAGGACAGACCTTAGATACGACTTGGCAACGGGAGATATTTCTAGTCCGCTCAGCTCATAGAACCCTTTGGCTCCGTTATCAGCCAGACATCAGAAAAGCTAACGTAAGCTAGCAAGATTCAAAGTCAATAACATATGTATGGTTGACAATCAGTAAATATAATTTGACAGTATGTTTAACAAGACAAGTTAGCTATCCAGCCATGTCATTGTCCCCAAATCAATATCCAGACTTATATGCCATGTGTAATGTTACTGTCGGTTGCAGCCTGAAGTAGCGAGTTGAACAGCATACAGGATCGCCGTATTCTATTAACACTTGACAATGGACACCTCGTCGGGCATTAACCCTTACTTAATGGACACCCTGCGGCCAATCAGAATAGAGTATTTAACCAGACCATGGTATAAGCTAACTAACCGGCTGTATTGAATTGTTTATTTTCGTGTCTGGCCGCTTACATGGCCCATCCATTATAGGATTATTTAGACACATTTTAAATAAACACTTTCCTAGTGCTGACACTGACACAATATAGACATAAAGGTTACAAGTATGAAACAAAACAAACAAACAGATAAATAGTTAATACAGGTAGGGTACTAACATAAAGTTAACATTTCAACATAAAACCCTTTCAGACCAAAATAAATTATAGTAGAAGTTAGCTGTATATTTAACATACACACAGAAGTGTGGTGTCAACTCATTTAACTTTCGGCAAGAGAGTAAGCTTTAATTGCAAAATATCAACTAGAATTTGTCAAAGCTGTTAGGAAGTCTGTCAGGAAGACTGAATGACAAAATAACTTGCAATCACTTCATTTCTACTTGATAAGAGGCTACTTTTAATTGAAAATGGACATACATCAAACTTAAATGTGTTTAAATAAAGTGGGAAAAGTGTAGGTATCAGATCAGATGGGTAAGCTTTTGTTATTGTTATGGCTCACAGACATTTCTTTTACATTGTCTGTGTGCCAAATTGCAAACTTCTTCTTAGTTGTTTTCTTCCTTAAACAGATATTTACTGACAACCTAGAATCAGACTTCAGCAGCTGTTCAGAACTAAGCGTGTCGATCAGCAGTGTGAACAAAGCCCGTCTTGTCTCAGGTTACAGTGCTTCTTCCAGGAATGAGCTCAGAGCGTGAACATTTACCAGAGTCTGTCTGCATGTGTGTGTGAAACCAGAGTCCTAACATTACAAGAAGCCTGTGTCATATCTATTTGTGGCTGTCTAAACTTTAAACTGTAAAACTGCCTTCACATTATTGGCTCACACAGTGAAATGGCTTGTGATTGGCTGGAAACAGCTTCTTCAGTGTGGCATTTCTCACTTCTGCTTTTCACTATATGCTGAGACCAAATAACATCTATTATTCTGATATTTTTTTAAGTTAATCAACAGTATTACAGTTGATTAATTTAATGTAATCAATACAATCTCCGAGCATTTAATACTGTAGTTCTGTTTTGTGGTTTTTAGGCTTTGTGCTTTGTTGTATTGGATTACTTTTTGTGTTCATGTTGATTTGGATACTGTTGGATTACCCCTGCAAGCATTAGGCTGCTTATTTTAATACAAACATTTATTTGTTGTTAAATACTGCTCAGTATCATCGGCATAGATTAAGACATTATCTGTTTAAAAGTGTCCTTTATGTCAGCGGGAGGACTACTGCAAAAATAAAGAAGTGTGTCAGTGAACCAGGGGATGCCAGGGACAGAAATAGAAAGGGAGATTCAAGATGGCTGCCAAATCCTCATCTTTAAATGACTGGGTTATTATTACCCACCCAGCTCAGTCTGGTCATTATTTATGGTAGTATGAGATCATCCAGCTTAAGACTCCTCATGGTCATATCTGGGTTATGTGTGCATGTACAAAAAGATAAGCAAGAATACCTTTAATAAGATACCATTTAATAAGAAATGTATTTGAAGAACATGTAAAATATATAAGTACTAATATAATATGATATACAAAGAAGATATATTTAACATAAAATATTTGAATTTAACATTTGGCCTTTATACCAATTTATGAACAATGTATTTCTATAAATTTGAGAAATAGTTCACCATTTTAGGAAATGCACGTAATCTACTATTGAAGTAAAACTATTTTAGTACAATATGAGATTGTATTCTGAATGAGTCGCCATTAATGGCCAGTTGAAAAATCCAAAATCCGCAAGCAGCAGCCAGACCCACATGACGCGTTTGCATTTTTTGGGCGACAATACAGATTAGCGCCGCCTGCTGTTATGGAGACGTATTACGTATCGTCGCTTTGGTGTGTTCCGAGGCATTTTTTTGACCAACTCGGGCAGACTGATCAGTCCAACTGCCTTTTCTACCAACGGTCGGCCGTCGGCCCGGTGTGTAGCTGCCTTTAGGGGCACTCAGTGCCGTACCACAGCCCAACTGTCTGCAAACCACCTCAGCATCAACTATGTCCCAACCATAATCACAGACTGTTCCACAGGCGTTTTTGTAATAGATTTCAACTTGTCTAGAGCTTGAGTAGATCCAGCCAATCTGACACCTAGGCAGAGAACACAAACCATTGGTGGGGGTGGTGATCTTCATTTAGTCTTGACAAAGCACATTTGTAAAACACATTTGTCATAAAGTTATGATTAATTTACATACTTTACATCCCTCATACATATATATGATATAACACTTTTCACAGTAGATAAATCACTCAATAGACTTCTTCACTTACATTAAGGTTTAATTTCTGATGTATTAGCAACATTTCACACTTGTTGTTCTGCTTTCCAATTTAAAAAAAAGCCTGCTGTGGTGACCAGCGCTTTATCATCGCTGCATCTACAGCTGTTAAAAACATCACAAGCCACAAAGACTAAGATACAGAGCTGTCTATAGAAAAGGGTACATTTATTCAAAACGCTTTAACAAGACACTACTCTAATAGATTTCAACTGTTGGAGAGCACCGCTTAGACCAGCTCATCTGATCTGACAATCTGTCAGACACATAAGACATAACATACAATATTTAAGTATTTTGCACAGAATGTAAACTGAAAACTAAAAGGATTTTATGCATCACACCGTAGAATTGACTGACCTGCAGCAGGTGAAGTTGAGGTGAAGAAAAAACAGGCTATAGAGGGAAGAGAAAGAAATGGCATGGCTCATAAAATTCAACAAGCTAAAAAGTACAGAAAAAAATGTGCTTATCTGGCAAGGAGTCAGGGCGGTGCGGGATAGCTGCTGTTACACATGGTTAGACACAGTATAGGGGGTTGGGTTTCTGCCACTTTGGATTTAATCCAACAAACAAACTGTCTAAACATGCATGGAATGTGAATGTGCACTTGATTGCTGTTTTTCAAAAATCGGATGTGTGTCCAAAAAACTAAATGTGGAAGTTCATAGAGAGTTGATTTTTTAGTGAAGAAATACAGTTTAAGGGCACTGAATTCAATTTCATAATTTTACATTCACTTTCAAGTTTATTGGAATTCTGCATAATTGGAAATTGCTATGAATGCTATACAGATTGTGGTTTTCAAAGCAATTATTCAAATTGAGCAATTCAAATGTAAATAGTTCAAATTTGTTATTTTGGAACAGAATTCCAATTTACTTGGAAGTGAATGTAATATGAAATTGACTTCAGTTGTCCTGTAACTGAATTTAATCTTCACTAAAAATTCAACTCTATATAGTTATACTATATACCATATTCAGTTTTTTAGACACACATCCAGTTTTTGAAAAACAGCAATCTGCGGTAAGCAGAACTCCCCTTAAAACACTTTGGCACTTGATAAAACTGAGCTAAAAACAAGTGGTGGACAAACTGTTGATAACACTACAACAATGGATGCTATAGCTTGTTTTAAGATTCGTGAGGAGTATACCATTTTATTGTATTAATAAATGGCACTTTTTTGAAGTGTTTAATGTGTCATCTCTCACTGATTCTTGCTTATTCATTACATGGCATTAGTAGTTTTAAGGAGTAGGAGTTGCTATACATATTCAGGGGAGCGCAAGGACGGGTGGTATTGTGATCTTATATGGTGGGCCGGTCAGGGCCAAAATGCCAGGGCCGATTTTTGGTCCCAGTCCGTCCCTGTTTATCAGTGACAGAACAGATGACAGAAAACTTATTATGCACAAAAAATATCACACTACTTGTCCTTCCCCGAACACTTCCTCTTTCTTGCATTTTTTTCAGCTAAAACTGCAAAGTCCTGAACCTCTGCAGCTCTGAACCATAGAGTGCAAAGTACAAAAGCTGTAGTACCAAAGCAACTCATCAATTTCAATTTCTGCCTCTTAAAATTGTGTACTACAAAGCGAGATAAGTGGGTTAGCGAGGTGTGTTGATCCTAAAGCCATAGTCTTCAATGTCACAAAGATGGCTCTTTACAATCTCCCCTCTCAGTTTTGACTCTCAGCCTGACCTCTTTTTGTTTTCATGGTGATTTGGATACACACATTCGGACAGTTGGATTAGCCCCCTCACATGCATCAAGGCTGCTCATTTTAATGTATATTTATGTAATGTTAAATACTGCTAAGAATCATCTGCATAGATTAAAGGGCTGTCCACACCAAGAACGATAACTATAAAGATATCTATGGACATTTAAAAAATCGTTCTTACTCAAGTGGATAGTGCCCACTCCACAACTACGACAATGACATAAAACGATATCGTTGGGATCAGTTTCAGAGCAATTTGATGAACGACAGAAACACTGACGGCTATTCAGCAGATAACATTGCGGAAAAACTCATTGAGGTTCAAAGAAAATAAAGTTGCCAATAAATAGGACATCTGGGAAACAATCGGGCTCACCCTCGGAATCAGTGGTGAGTGTTTTGATATTAACAGAGAGGAGGAGACCATTAAAAATAGCTAGCTAGCTAACATACCTCAGGTAACATTAGTCTTTTAATATAACTGTCTCACCTTGATATGATCAATAATAAATTAATAATCTGCACTAAATAATCCATAAAAATGAATAAAGAAGTGTGTTAGTGAACCAAGGGATGCCAGGGACAGAAATAGTGAGGGAGATGCAAGATGGCTGCCAGAGGCGGCATCAGCCGATTTTGCCGGGGCTTCAGCCCCGAATGTTTTGAGTGTAGCCCCGAATGTATTTTGAAAAGTTGACTGACAAATATGAAACCGGATAATAGCCTACGTAAACCCCCAAAATCGTAAGTTGCCTTATTTCATTGTGCTAGAACTCATGGTAGAACTGTAACTTTGTCCAGTTTATTTTTCTGAGGCGAATAGAACGGGCAGCTACGTGCTGTATTTGTTGCTATCACCTAGTAACTGTCTCTAAGTGAGGAAAGCTGTGAAAGGTGTAATTTTCGGAGAAATTAAAGCCAAATCTAATACATTGATGCCATCAACACACAGTTTAGGAGGGCAATGCTAATGATTTTGTTTTAAGTTCCCGTGACGTTTCCAGTCTATGGTTCAGAATCCAACACACAGAGCTCTGAAGCAGACCAGTGCGTTGCCTAGTGACCACTCTCCCTGTAAAAATACAGATGAGCAGCGCGCCTTCCGTGGTCTGTGCAGCTTCAGGTTTGTAATGGACGCACTCTGATGTGGACATGCTGCAGCAGATATGTCATGTTTGAGCTCTGTGTATTTCTGCCGTAGTTTTGGTTTGCCACATCCGACGTAGAGCAGCGTACAGCCACTTCCCTAAACTTTCTGTCATTCAGAGTCTCAAACAGGGCTCTGTGTGTGTCAGCAGGTCTGAGATCTACCACATCAGCAGAGCAATAACATAATGCACAGCAGACTATGGTGCAGGTTGATTATTTTCTGAAATATAGTGACTTTATTCTTGTAATAGCCTATTATAACTTTATTTTTCTCAAAATATCACGACTCCTCCAAATCTCAGAACACAGATGGGATGAGTTATATTTTGAATGTGCATAAAGTTTTGAACATGAGCAGAAATCATGCTCAAACACATCTGAAATATTACAGTCCAAGGGTTTATTAATTCATTAAAATGAATTAATGTATTATTGATATATTATTGATATATCATATGCACATTTAAGGAGGTTACTTCCTCAACAAAAGATGCAAAAGAGGAAGGAAGATTAAATTATGCCTATAGGCTATATGGGTGCTGACTCAGATAAAATTAGAAAAGCCTGACAGCCTTACTCAATATATTCCATTATGTTCTTATATTTGGATTGTAATATGTTTCCCTTTACATAAAGATATTTCCAGCATAAATTGATTCAGAAAAAGGTAGAAATATGTGGTGCATACAAATTCACCATAATGCAGGAAATTAAGCGTTTAATGCTAAAAATTCTCTCTCTTTTCAGACCCCCCACATCATAAGTCACCAAAAAAATCTGGAAACAAAACCTTGGCCTTTGGGTTGCCAGACCAGTTATGATTAGGCCAAATAGTGGTGCCATCTAAATAACATCTACAAACTGGGCAGCTAAAATGAACATACACTGGTTATTAACAAGCTGGGCAAGCCAATCTGTTAGGTTCAGGGAAGTTGAGGACCCAAAGGCAGAGAGCAGGCAGGCAGGCAGGAGAAAGTTTGAGGTGGAACATTTATTAGTCCATAAAACAAAGTACAAATAAACAAAGGGAGTCCTGAAGTGGCAGGCAAAAACTAATCCAGAGTGAAGAAAACAAAAACAGGGAATCCAAAAAACAACAGCAGAAAACAAACCAGAAACGTCAGAACAAAGAAAATCCAGGGAGCAAAAAAAAACAGTCACGAACTGACACTGGGAGACACGAAAGGCACGCGCAAACACAAAAAACACACACAATGATCTGACACAGGACAAGGGGAACACAAAGACTACTAGAGGATAACGAGGTAACAGGAGGCAGGTGACACAAGGGCTGGGAAACAGGTGGAAAACATCAGGCAATCACAAGAGAGGGAAAACACAAGACATGAAGTAAAACCAGACAAGACAAGACAGAAAACCAGACTATCAAAATAAAACAGGAAACAGAACATAAAACAAGACAAGACCGAAAATCACAGAATCACAAGGAGACAAGACATGACAGAAAAACAGACTACAATACGACAAGACAAAACACCAAAACCATAACACAATCGCTGTTTTGCATTGCATTCAGTTTATTTTAATGGGTCCGGGCTAAGCCCCAAACCTAGTCAAGTCCTAGAAATGCCCCTGATGGCTGCCAGTCCTAATTTTTTAATTACTGGATTATTATTACCCACCCATCCCTGTCTGGTCATTATTTATGGTTGTATGAGACCATCCAGCTTTAAACTCCTCATGGTCATATCTGGGTTATGTGTGCATGTGTAAAAAGATAGGAAAGAATACTTAAATACATTTAGTAAGACATTTATTTGAAGAAAGTACTTATATGATATATGATAATATGATATAAAAGTAAGGTATATTTAACATAACACAATTAAATTAGGCCTTTAAAACAACATTAAAACATTAATGAACAATGTATTTCTATAAATGTGAAAGAAATGAATGATACCACACAGTTATTATGTAGCTGCCAGCAGCATGTTAGCATAGCATAGCTCTGGCCAAAGGGAAAAAATTTACCAATCAACAGCTTCCAAACACACTAAATAACAATATCTCGTTTGGCCAGCTGTTTAGCATACAGAAATGAGAGTGGATTCAACTTTCTACTCTGAGCAAGAAAGTGAAAAGTTTATTTACAATAATACAAGAAGGTTAATATAGGTGTACATTAGCCAGTTAGATCAATGAATATGAAGAGAATGTTGTGATCAACCCCAGTGAAGAGGTATTAATTGAGATTCACTAAAATAGGTTTTAAAGACCCATTTTGGACTTTGATGGTTGACTAAAAACACTTTAAAGAAGATTTTATATTATTAATTTTTAGATACTCTGTACATATAGCTATATTAACCTTCTAGGGAGCTATGTGATGTCATTTTATTCAGACAGGGACAGTGCAAAATGAAACATTAACCGTGTAATAAAAACAGAGAGATGGAGGAGAGATGCATTGTACCAGGTTTTAGCACAATTGCTATTTTCCGCCCGTGGTTACTGGTAGATAGAACAATAATTCATTTATACTGTATAATCCAATGCAAATGGAATGCCAAACCCCAGATTATACAATTATACAAACATTATCAATTCATGACCTAATCACGATAATTCGCAAATATATGCAAAGGAGCAGCAATAAAATCATCAGGGGCCACAGTCCATAGGACTGTAATTTGCTGTTTGCACCCAGTGACTACATATAATAAAATCTTCATATGCCCAGAGACCAACCAGTATTCCTTTGCTTCAGTTATACTAACTTGCTTCAAGTTTCCTAAAAAATATAAATTATGATAAGGCATCACATAACTAGCTCATAATTATTAACATATTCATTATAAATAATAATATAATAATGTTGTTGTAATTATCTAGGTATATGCAATTCAAAATAACAAAACTTTGAGTGACTAGCCTATTCCCCTGAGACATTGTGCTGCAATTTCATCTACTCCATCTTTTTGAATAGTCACTTGTCACTTTAAGGGGACTTTCACATCTGCCTAATTTAGTTCAGTTGAATCGCACTAGAGTTTGTTTTCCTTCTTGGTATGGTTCGTTGGGGAGGTGGAATGCAGCAATCGCACTCTGATGTGCACCAAAAGCGGACCAAACAAGCTTTCAAACGAACTCTGGAGCAATTTGTTTGTGGTGAGAACGTGATCTGACCTGGACCAGAGCCAACTGCTGAAAGAACTGTGCATGTTTGGACTAAACCAGCTGCCGTAGTCAGCTGTGCTATGCAATGATGATCAGGGCTACAGTCAAGCCATGCAGTTTCTCTCGTATACTTGCGAAAGCGGCATGTTGTCTGCTTGCTTTTCGTCCTGTCTATGTTTACTTCCGGGAGTTCCGTTGGAATTTTCCCGCATGTTAATTCTGACCAATCGAAGAGCAGTTTAGGAAATGCGTTCAGAGACACATCTGGCCAGTGGTGTGAATGTTGTCATGTGACTTGTGTTGCTGCATTTTCGTTTGTTTCACCAATTCATCAACTGATTTGGACCAGAGCAAATGTTTTAGTGTGAAAAGGAACTCAAACAGCTGAAAAATGCTACAATGTATAATTGTTTGTCCTTGGTCTGGACCAAATGAACCAAAGTACAGATGTGAAAGCACCCTAAGATTTAAAAAAAAAAATGTACTTACAGAATTCTTTGCAGCGGTTCAAAAAGTCAGTGCTTCATCCACGGTAACCACTGTGTCACTGTTGACCATTGGACACCTTAAAAGTTTTGATAAATATCCTGTTCTCCATAAATGTCCAAAGTTTCTTCACTAAATGGCTTGGTAACATTTTCATAGTCATCTTCATCATCTGGTTCTCTGTTTTTCTCTACAATGAAACAGACATTTTTGGCTTTTATAATATTTTCCCTGGGGTCCGCGTCCTCATAATCATGATCTTCGTCACCCTCTGTCTGCACATTATCAATGGTCTCCTCTTCCTCCCCTTTCCCTGCTTCCTCTTTGAGTCTCTTCTTGGTGTCCATTGGATCAACATTTACATAGTCAGCCTCGTCGTCCTCAGATTCATCTTCAGAATCATTCCTGACTCTGACAGCCACTGAAACGCAAGCATCATGAACATCAGAAGAAATTCTTAACAAGCATTTGAACTCATTGGATGAATGTGTACTGCGTGAGCACAGACATTTAGTTTGGACGACGGCTCCAGTGTGCTCGGCTCGTCGTCTTCTCTTGCAGACCAGACAGACCACCACCAAGACTAGCAGGAGCAGCAGCAGACCCCCAGCAGCTACTGATGAGACCAGCGGCAACAAATGCACTAGGAGAGACAAACATTCAACAGTTAATCCTAAATTTTGTCAATTTGTTTTACATTGGGATTAAGAATCTGATATATCTACACACTCACTGCTAGCTTGTCAGAGAAGACCCGTTTGTGTTATGCCGACCCTACACCAAACGACTTTTCAAGTGTTTCTACCATTGAGAATAATTTCCAATATCGGAATGAAATCCTGAGAGTCTTGCTAGAGTCGGGGCGCTCCCGTCGTCTCAATCGTTTGGTGTGAGGTGGTCAAAAAACTCTGTCCGAGTCACAATTTTTCCCGTCTTGATGTTCTGACAAAATCAATGTAAATTTTATGTCTTGGTAGTGAAGTTAAATTACATGAACATTGTTAACAACCAATGGGTGCGCACTGTGCGCTGCTCCCTCCAGCACCAAACAGGAAACAGCAAACAGCTAGAGCCAATGTTGTTGATGGTTGCTATGGCTCTAAGCTAAATGCTAAAGAGGGAAAATTGCCGATTTTCAACCTTTCTGAAGCGAGTCATCCAACGGGAGTTTTAACGGCGGAAAAACGTGGACCTCAGGATACCGCCACCATTCATCTGCATGTACAGCAGAACCGAAAATCTGCAAACTTTCCCTAAAAAGAACAAAATTATATATTTCTTGAAGCTGCACTTTCATATAGCTCTTTGTAGTTTTGCTTATTTAAAGCTAATGTACTTGCACTGGAGTTTGCACCTTCAGGGTTGAAAGCACTTAATTGGAAGTCGCTTTGGATAAAAGCGTCAGCTAAATGACATGTAGTGTAAAGTCACCAGCTTACGCTAGCAGTAGGTAGCTTGATTACATTTTTCAAAACTATCTAGTTGTAGTCTTGCAATTTGTGACCCTGCAAGAGCCCCAGTCTTTAACATTTGATGTGGGATATTGTCTTTAGATGTGAGATGGTGTCAGACGTTAGTATTTTCAAAGTCTGTTCAAAGTCTTCTAGTGTATGTAAATAAGGAGAAGTTCAAGTCCCGTTTGAAAATAAAAGTAAATGGTGAGTTTTATAGTTGTTTTTTTTTAACTTTACAGAACAAACTGAGCTACGTCACGTTCAGCGTCACATGCATAACCGGAAGTAAAGTTACTTGATTTTAACCCAAACCACAATGTTTTTCCTAAACCTAACTAAATAGTTTTGGTGCCTAAACATAACCAAACTGTGACCATCCTTAAAACCGTGACCATTACGTTCTGTGTTTTAGATATGAGGATGGCAAATATTCTTGTGGGTTGTATTTGAGGGTAGAATTAAACTTATTCATTTCATCATATGGTTTGAAGGCAAGGCAATGCAAGGCAGCTTTATTTGTATAGCATATTTCAGCAACAGGGCAATTCAAAGTGCTTTACATAAAACATTAAAGAGCAGTTAAAAACGACTAAAAACAAACAAACAGGCAGGACCATATTTCTTTATCATCTCATCCACCACGGGCCCCGCAGGAACATGTGACTTTGTACTCTTGTTACCCATAAGAAGAGTGGAAGTACTTCTCTTTACCTATAATATAGCCGTCACTATAAGGCTTAGTTTAATCAGGCAAACTTTGCAAAATCCTAAACAGTTCCAACTGTTTTCCTTTATATTTTATCATTTCATCATGTGACATTACCAATGTCACACCCACTTTGGAGAAATTCTCAGAAATATGTCTGTTATCTGTTCAAAAATACCACTAGATAAAAGATAATAATAAAATTGACAGTGCAGTATAAGAAATTAACAATTATTTAAAGAATGGCAACTGAGAGTTGCGCCGGACCTGTAGTTTTCTCTGAGTTTGTTCTAGGTATCTGGAGCGTAAGACCAGGTCTGGGTGGTTCATAGTGTATAAAAGCATGGACAAGTTTTTCCAAATCCTGCTGAGACATTAATTGTCTTAATGTGGCTGTTAAAATTCAGGTCTGAGTCCATGACTACACCCAGATTTCTGGCTTTGTCTATTGTTTTTGACGGGACTTGTTGCAAATTTGGTTTTGTCCATGAATGCATCTTAATGCATAGGCCTCTCGCATTACCAGACTTATCTCCACAGCGCTGTGGAGTAAGGTCTGGCTACACCACACATACATTCTGGTATAGAAGAAAAAAATAACATTTCTTCAAAATTTGCCATTTTCAGCATGTAGTTTGCTAACTCGAGATTTGTTGTTTCCCGGAGCAAAGGGAGTTTGAGAATGGCAACACACAAGAGTGGAAAGCGAGGGACATTTGGCACAATGTCAGGCAGTTATCCCGGAAATGTACTTACGTTGATCCAGACTACTATAACTGTAATATGGCTGGTACATGTACAATCATGCTGCTCATTATTTCTCTATCTGCTCTGGCTTTACTGGAAATCAGCCATATACAGGAAGTAGTCTATGTATCATTCAAATATTGTTGATAAAACATTGCAATATTTAGTTCAATTATTTTTTGTTCATTCTACTTACTTTTAATGACGACACTAATCAGTGCTGTCTGTGTAGAAGTGAATCTTCTCGAGGACAGTGTGACTTCATACACACAGCTGTAGTTGTGTTCATACTCAGCCACCGGGAAGGAAAAGGAGGCTGACTGGTTGACCGCTGGCCAGAGATGTATAGTAACGATGTAGAACTACTTCACTACTGTACTTAAGTACTAAAAGGCTGTATCTGTACTTTACTGGAGTATTATTTTTTTCTCCTACTTCTACTTTTACTTCAGTACATATTTTCGATGAGTTTAATACTTTTACTCCGATACATTTTTTATGTGCTGCATCGTTACTCGTTACTGTTATGAATTCCTCACGCTACGGAGACTGTGTAGGTTACAGTGTGTGTAGTTACGGCTACGTTAGTTACGTAAGAAATCCCCGAGATCGCCACTTGTTTCTTTTCATTACGGCGGTTACCTGTTCAGAAGTCAGAGACAATGTAAATTTGTACTCTTTCTATTTAGCTATTGTTGCAGCAGATTAATAGCCTGGATGCCAGCCGAACTTAGCCCCACCCACAACATTTGAGGTCGGGAAGTTTGGTCTGGACTTGATCCGTTGTGGAGCAACTATGCTCCAACCAGAGCTGTTCATACCTATCAAATTGTCAGGGTGGGCTTTATACGACGATAGACAGATGATCAACAGTAATGTAATCAACCACATCACCAAGAGTGCTTGGGTTGAATTTGGAGAATTGAGATGTGTAGATACCGCCATCGCGTCTGGTATAGAAGATATCGACAGCGCATTCATTTTAAAATCATCAACCGGCCCATCTCAGCTTGACTCAAACCAGCTGATGGTGCCGCTGCGTCTCAGCTGTTCAAGTCCGCCTGAAAGTATAGTACTATTTGGTGCCTAAACTTAACTCTCGTCGCCGTATGACACTTACCTTTTGTCGGCTAAACTTTACTGCCCCTGAAAGGACTGTCATCTGGAGGAGCTCTGTACCTGGCTCAAAGTCACCTTTTGTCGGCTAAACTCAACTGGCAACGGCTGCTGATACGACCGACTCACAGTAGAGGCTGTTCTCATGAATCATTCGTACATATAGCTTTGAAAAGTTAAGCACTGTAATTCTTATGTATTCCATATTCTTTGTTGCATGGACCCTATTGCGTGTTGCTGTATAAGAATGCTGTGAGCCACATATGGAGAAGGTCAGGGTGGATGGGTGGGTCATAAAACAAAACACTTTCACCCAGGAAACGTGTGTCTGTTTTTCGAGAGTGTTTTAATCCAAAACCATGTTTTTTTTCATAAACATAACTACTTGTTTTAGTGCTTAAAATTAAATGTCGTCACGACATGGTGCCCCCGTATGGTTGGCTAAACTTAAATGTAATGTCCGCTCATAAGACCGACAGCTCACGCAGCTCTGTAGCTGGCTACCAGTAACCTATTGTTGGATAAACTTAACTACCAACTGCCGCTGATACGAGCGACAGATCACAGAGCTCTGTAGCCGCATGAAGCGACGGCCAGCGGTCGCCTAATTTCGTAGGATATCATATGAATTGGTAGTCATACATTTTCATACAATATCATACAAACCTGTTCAAAAGAATATGTTGGGAGACTACTGAAATATTGAAATTTGGCTTGGGCTCAGGCGTGACCAATTGGCTCCATAGCCAATAGTCGTGTGGATGTGTAAACAGTTTATTGTTGTTTATCGTTTATTAGATTATTAGGGGTTCAACACATACGACCGACAGCTCATGGAGCTCTGTAGCCAGCTACCTAACCTATTGTTGACAGTATTTTTATCATTACTTAGAATTTTTCATGGGGGCGACAGAAACTATGCACTATAGCTTTAAAGAAATCATCCTACAGATTTGACCAGATCAACTTTAAAAAAAAGTCTGTACAATCCAAAGACCTTAATGATGGAAAGTTATTAAAAGCTTGAATTTTCGTCTAACAGTGTGACATGGCATGGCAACCATTTTGCATGTTTTGCTATAAAACGAGAAGTTGTTGCAACTCAAATGTACATTGTCCATTCTGCCTGAAATTACTCATGCTTGAATAGAGTCCAGACCTGAGGATATCTACTGTGACTCATAGTCAAAGCATAATATATATATCATTGCCTTTTCCTAAGGCACTGTACATTAACAAACTTCTTTTGGGAGGCTCACTGAAAAAAATAAAATTTTAGAGTGAAAAATATTCGGGGTGTGCAAAAAAATCGATTCAAATTTGAATTGAGATTCAAGCTCTACCGATTCTAAATCGATTCATAGAATTCAAAAAATCTATTCATATTTTTTTTTCTTTTCGTTTTGACACTATTGTTCTGAAATGACATTACCTAGCCATTCCGATATTGCGCTGCGTTGAATTCACACTGACGCCTGGGCACTCTTGTCATAATCAGAAGAAGAACGAGTGCAGCAGAAGTAGCTAGTTTAGTCGGCGCAAACAATGGCAGACATCACAGAAAGAATTATTCAGCCTGCTCCATCCTCATTAAAGGCGAGAGTTTGGACACATTTCGGCTTTTATAACCTCAAGGGGAAGACGGACCTTGATAGGAATCATGCTATATGCAGGCTTTGCAAAGCGAAAGTTAAGTAATTTTGGAAACACCACAAACTTGAGAACTCACATGGTACGGCATCACCCACAGATTAACATTAAAGACGTGGATGAACAGCAACCTAAAGTACCTCCTCCTAACGTGCCAGTCAACCAACGCACTCTCTTTCAATGCTCTAAACTCCCACCGATCTCTGAACGGGCAAAGAAAATAACTCAATCCATAGCCTATTGCATTTCAAATGATTTGCACCCCTACAGCATGGTAAACAATGAAGGCTTTCAATATATGATGCACATAACTGAGCCTAGGTATACTATACCATTCTGTCGCCATTTTACCAAAAAAGCGACACCGCAAATATGAAGAGACAATGGAACAGGTCATGGGGGGGCTTGGAGAAAGCAATACGAGTTGCCTTAACCTGTGATGCCTGGACATCAAGAGCAGTTCAATCTTATGTCACCTTTACCGCTCACTTTATCACCGATTGTTGGCAACTTGAGACTCATGTTTTGCAAACTCGTGCAGTGCATGAGAGCCACACAGGACCACATATGAATGAGATGTTTCAGACTATTGCTCAGGAATGGCATCTCACAACCTCCGACCTAGTCATCGTTACAGATAATGCTGCCAACATGGTAGCTGCTACGCAATTGGGCAACTTCAAGCACGTTAAGTGTTTCGCACACACCATTAACCTCGCCACTCAGAGAGCTCTGAAACTGCCGACTGCGTCACGTTTGCTGGGGAGGATTAGGAGAATCACTGGATTTTTGAAGTCACGTTCTTGAGCAGAAACAGAAGCTACTCGAACTGCCACCTGACAAGTTAAAGACGGACGTGGCTACTAGATGGAATAGTGCCTTCGATGTGATTGAAAGATTCCTCGAGCAACAACCAGCCATTCTCGTGCTTCTCTCTCCCGAGGTGAGAAACCATGGAACAGATGTCTGTACCCTGAGCGAAGCTGATGTCAACAATGCTGAAGAAATGGCTGTGACCCTGAAACCAATAAAGGAGTCATCATGTGTGAGGATAGCACACCGACTTTGTCCGTGATTGCTCTATTGCATGCAGTTACTCCACGACACAGAAACAGGCTTCAGTGGTGAAACTCAAATTGTCAGAGAAATCAAACAGGCCATTCACGAAGATCTGTCAAACAGATACTCGACTATGGCTGAGGAAAATATCCTCTATACAGCTTCTACTTTGGACCCAAGATTTAAAGCCCTTCCATTTCTCTCCCAAGATAAGCAGCATCAGAATCAGAATCAGAAAAAGCTTTATTGCCAAGTACGTTTACACACACAAGGAATTTGTCCTGGTGCTGTAGGTGCATGTCACATTAAAGCAACATGCACAGACACACCGAGTCGCCATATATGCGGCGCCAAAACAACTCTCACTTAACTCTCGCAGGGAGAATACAGCATCACATGAGGAGAGGAGAGGGGAAAAAAAAAGCAACTCTCAGACTGTCCTCATAAAGATAAGAACAGTGTGGGAACAGGAAAAAAAACACCTCAGCACATAGGCACACAAACAGTACATTTGCACTGCTGAACATAACATAACATAACATAACATAAATGTACAGTTGCACATTTGGCTGCGAAGGCGTTGGACTGGGGAGAGGGTAGGTTGGGGGAGTTTGGCCTGCTGAGAAACGCACAGCCCGGCAGTCCCACTAGTGACCCAGTCCGCAGAATGTTATAGCGAAAACACAGCACGTTGCCATGGTGACACCCTTGAACAGTCCAGAACCGATACGACAATCAGCAGGCAGTGGGGAAGACGGGGGAGGAACCAAGAGCGTCTCGCTTGCAGAGCCCCAACAGGGTGACTGTTTGTTCCAAGATACGGCCTTGGCAAGGCCGTTCAGGATAAGGGAGCCGAAAGATTAAATTTGTTATGTCTACGCGAATGGCTGCTCTAATTTAAACATTCATTCTATTGTCCAACTACACACTGTTCAACTGGTCAATTTTTCTTTCCAAATCCATGACCTTCCTCATGATGGTAACCAAGCCGCGGGTCATCATTACCATGTTGTTTTCCATCACGCGATTAATAGTCCCAGTTTGCAAACTGATCGCTTTTCCGACAGCTTTAGTCAGGCCAGGCAGCTTCCTTGGGCTTTGGACAGCTACCAAAGTCTTTCCAATGCTTCGATAAACCAGAGCGAAGCATCCTCCAATCAGCAACATTCCAGTTATCAGGGTTCCAAATAGGTAGATATCCTCAACGTCCTCCACGGAAAGAGCAGAGAGACACACGACACGCCGTTTCTCCCAGCCGTCCATCGTGTACCCCGCAGCAAACGTCCCGTCAGAACATGCTGGCTCACCCGAACCAGTGCTCCTCCTCGAGAATACAGTGACAATTGCGTTGAGAGACCAGTTAATCAATTCCATGATTTTTAGGTATTTGTAGAGCCTTGCAGGGAGAGTCTCTAAAAAGTTAACAGCAGACACAAGACAAGATAGCAAGCAGGGTAGGCCTGGGAGGGAGAGGGAGAAAAAGCGACCGCCTTCGCTGAGAGCTGGAAAGAATGACATACAATCCAAA
Source organism: Sander lucioperca (assembly GCF_008315115.2). Lineage (NCBI taxonomy): Eukaryota > Metazoa > Chordata > Actinopteri > Perciformes > Percidae > Sander > Sander lucioperca. Next base: position 20,943,575 of record NC_050174.1, read on the forward strand.
GTAAAAGCTGAAGCTGCAGCACTTGAGGTAGGCTAACTATTTCTATATTAACAATAAAACATGTAAAACAATGTTGTAAAGCTGTATTATATCACAATTATGTGTTTGACTACATAATTGCTTAAAATACAGATTTAATTAGCACAACCATAGACATTGTGTTTGTGCATGTGATGAATGTTACTTGTGGAGAGATGCACCAATATTTCAGATGTATTCCATTTTATCTTAATATCTTGTAGTGGGACCTAGTTGTTACAAGGGATAATAACACTTAACTTGGAATTCAAATATGAGGCTTATTTGTTGATTGTGATTTATTTTCTGATCTTTCACTGCAGCAAGAGGTGGGGTTGGGGCCTAAGGATTATGCTGAGAATGATGAAGGTAAGAAAGGAAAAGAAGATCTACTTCACTGGAGAGCCTGTTAGGCAAGACATTCAGTTATGCCGGGGCAGTCCCTAAATCCTCAAACACCAGAGCTGAGGAGGAGATGAAAAAGTATCTGGAAACCTCCCAATTATCACTCTCAGAAGACCCCCTCATCTGGTGGGGGAGCCATGAGACTGTCTTTCCCCTCCTGGCTAAGTTAGCTAAGCGCTATTTGTGCATCCCTGGTACTAGCGTTGCATCAGAGAGAGTGTTCTCAACTGCTGGAGACATCGTAACTGCACAGCGCAGCATGCAAACTCCAAAACACATAGATGAGCTTCTGTTTCTGCAAAAGAATGTACAGATTCCAGCCAGTGGTGGACTATGAACTGGTTACACACACACACACACACACACACACACACACACACACACACACACACACACACACACACCTAAATGTGTATCCATTATGTGATTCTGACACATCACAAAAGTTCTGTTGAATGGACTGTAGTTGCCACAGTTTTAAAAAGAAAGGGCCTAATTTTAGGCAGTTCAATGTGCCCAGTCGAGTTCACATTTCAACAGTCAACCTGGTAGCTGAAGTACTCCTTAAACCACATTTAGCAGTATTTCTTGTTTGATCTGAGTACAGCACTTTAAAGCTACATGTAAAAGCTCTTTATTCTTGAATTAAATGTATTTAAAAGCTGGCCAAAGCTTGGCACTTTTGCAGTTTTTAGTTGCAAAAGTTTTTATTTTTGTATGAAGACATATGAAGTAATATCAAACTACATTTATTTTTTGTGTTTCTTTTCTTTTAAATTGTATGTCTACTGCAATCACATGGGAAAAGTAAAAGTAAAGTATGTGTACATTTACATACTGTGAATCGTTTTTGAATAGAAAATCAATATTGAATCGAATCGGGAGCCTAAAAATCAAATCGTGACATTTTCTGAATCATACACCCCTAAAAAATATATTACCTTGCTCTGAGATATATTTTTCAGTTTTAAGATAAGATAATATAGACTGTATTAATCCCACACTGGGGAAATTCCCTTGTTGTTTTATAGGTTGGCTGAATTGCTTAATTAATATATTTTTTTGTTTCTTGCAGAAGTTAGATGAGAAAATTGATACCACGCACAGGTGTCTCCTCATATAACTCTCAACAAGAGAGCCAATAACTTTGCAAACAAAATGTTTAAACATCAATTTTCGGGGAATTGACTGATTTCCTTACCAGTAACAGAAAGGCTGACAGAGTCACTTGAGGAGGTGAAGTCTTGACCTGCAACTGTTATCTTATACTGACACTGGTAGGCTCCTTCATTGTCAAAGTTGACTTCAGGCATGTTGAAGGTAGCAGAGTTGGTACTTGTTGTTTGGGTCTCTTCAACTGAACTTGAAGCCTTTTTCAAAATAAATGTTGGACTTAAAATCTGTTGAGTTTGAGTTGAGACAGAACAAGTGATGCCGACGTTCTGACCCCAGGTAACCTCAGCAGCAGGATTCATAGAGATGCTGGGCTTTGGGAGGAGTGCTGAAACATAAAACAACAATATAATGAGGAGGTATAATGGGAACTCTGACTGATGGAACATCCAATAAATAGTACAGATTTAAAAGCCGTCATGGTGTTTAATAAGAACTTTAAAGATTTGAGAATTTACTGGTCTTTTGTTTTTTTTAGAGAAACCATATTTATACCAGTAAAGCTAAATTACTGTAAAGAGGCAGTGTTTATGTTCTATGGGCCTTTCCCCAATTGCACAACTTCATCAGGTTCATATGCGTGTTTTTCAAATCTTATTTCTCTTCCACTGATATTTGAAAAAGACAACCAGAGTTTAAGCTGTGAAAGCAGTCTCATGTGAAAGGGTGCAACACAAGCTGAACACTTCCAATACCACCTGATTATATGCTTGTCTCCCTGCATATGGTGTGCAATTTTGTCCCATTTATGTCAAGAGTGGGAAATTGTATGATGTACATAAAATGTTTCAAAATGAAAATAATTTACAACAGGATTTGGGTAGAAGAGCCATATATGCATGTTTTGTATTTAAGCATTTGCGTCTCTTTCTTATTTTGAGAACATTTCTCTTGATGTTTTAATTTACTCATGTATAGACTTTGATATTTTAAGCATTTTGAATTTTGAATGCTTTTCTCCTAATGTTTGTGTTTTCGCTTTTGTATCTGATGTATTTTAGCCACAGCATTGCTCTATGGATGGCAATAGGCCCTTATCTCACAGCAACAATTTTGACATTTTCATTGAAGGGCAAGTAGGTGTAATTAATAACATTAAATATGTCCCTACCATTCAAGTGGGCCACGGCCGGGGAATGAGCTAGCATGCAGCAGGCCCTGCTCACTGGAATGGCAGGGAATGCCAATTCACGGTTTTCCCCTGACTTGACCTCTAGCACAACCATGAGGTTGGCATTTTTGGTCTTAAATAAAACATCTTGACACATTTGGATGACATTGTATGGACATTCAGGGTACTTTGAGCTAGCAGAACCTAACTGGCTTTAAAAAAAACATTACACAATCTTTCTCACCTGAACAGACCACACCTGCATCCTTTCCATGTCCACAGTCGTGTGTCCCAAATCCTCTGTGCTGACACAGAGTTACAGACCTCTCACTTCCTGAACAGGCCACCTCATCAAGCCAGATTTCTCCGGTTCCATTACCAAAGCTGGCTGAATGAGGGGCACTCAGTGCCGTACCACAGCCCAACTCTCTGCAAACCACCTCAGCATCGTTTAAGTCCCAACCATCATCACAGACTGTTCCCCAGGTGTTGTTGTAATATATTTCAACTCGCCCAGAACACAGAGTAGACCCAGACAATCTGACACCTAGGCAGAGAACACAGAAGATAAACCATTGCTGGGGGGTGGGGGTCTTCCTTTAGTCATGACAGAAACCATCTTTGTTAAACACATTTGGCAAAAGTTATGACTAATTTACATGCTTTACACTCCTTCCAAGACTGAGTATGATAGTGATCAAGCACTTGATACACTGCTTCACTTACATTACACTTAAAGTAACAGTTTCTGGTGTGTTAGCAACATTTCACACTTGTTCTACTTTCTAATTCTAAAAGTGTGCTGTGGTTACCAGCTCTTTTCCATCAATCAATCAATCAATCAACATTTACTTATATTAGAGATGCACCGATTACAATTTTTAGGCCGATTCCGATTTCCGATTTTTCATTGAGTTTGACCAGCCGATATCGATTTTAGCCGATTCCGATTTCATTTTTTCTAACCACTTTACAACACAAACAAATACTTATTTTCTGTCTTTTCTTTAATAGAAAATTTACCATTTCTCATAGAACATAGAATATTTTTTGAAAAGATAATCGATCACTATAAAATAGAACTATATAAATTACTACTGGTGGGGGTAATTCACACACATCTAAAGTGCAATGTTATGGAAGAACCATTTCCTTCTTTTCACATCCAATATCCAACAAAAAAAATTGATATATTAAGCAAACTAAACTTCTGTATGTATGAAAACAGGGAAAACAGGTAATGGCAAGAAAATAATATATAAATTAAAGCTGCAAGCAGCGATGGATGGGCCCTCGCGCCTCTGCGCGTGTCAGGGTTACTGGCGGACATCGCTCCTTGCGACCGTGCATTTGCGCGGCACTCAGACACTGCAAATCGTCACCGATGAAAAGGGAACTCCCTGCTGAGTTCAACGATACCTCACACAAGACTCTACGTCATACAGTTCATTAGCTATGAAAAGAGGCGTGGCTAAACTATAGGGGGCGATTAATTAAAATTAAAAAGGAACTCTGTGCTGAGTTCAATGATACCTCACACAAGGGTCTACGTCATACAGTTCATTAGCTGTGAAAAGAGGCGTGGCTAAATTATAGGGGGCAGGTCAAACCATCACCAATTAAAAGGGAACTCTGTTCTGAGTTCAATGATACCTCACACAAGACTCTACCTTAGATGGGTCAGCATTTATGAAAGGGGGCATGGCTTAAACATAGGGGGCGGGCCAAACCATCACCATTGAAGAAGGAAGTCTCTGCTGAGTTCAATGATACCTCACACAAGGGTCTACCTTAAACGGTTCAAATGTTATGAAAGGGGCGTGGCTTAAGCATAAGGGGCAGGCCAAACCATCACCATTGAAGAAGGAACTCTCTGCTGAGTTCAATGACACCTCACACAAGACTCTACCTGAAACGGTTCAAATGTTATTAAAGGGGGCGTGGCCTGAGTAAGCGGGCGTGGTTAAAGTATAGTAACCACAGCACACTACTACTCAGTATCACATGTCGTCCACACATTATAAGTTTCTTGTAAATCGGATGATGTTTGTCATATGAGGCGCATTTCCTGTTGCCAGGAATTGCGCTATGACCAAAAGTAAATATTGGCCTGTAGATGTCCTCAGACCTGGACCCTTGTCAATCGTGAGAAATTTCGGGCAGATACGACAACGTACACTCAAGTTACAACTATTGCTTTGTTCATCGCTAAATACTCAAAATGGCCGCCACGCCACGCCCACACCGTTTGACGAAAAGTTTTTCTTTTAATAACTTTTCATCTTTAAGGTGTTGAGATGATACAGACAAAATTTGAAGTCCTCTATGATCTCTAGGAGGAGTTCGTTAAAGTATAGCACCTTCACTTTTAGGCCTACTTCCTGTTGCCACTAGGGGGTGCTATGACTTTAAGTAAATTTCGGCCTTTATTTGTCCTCAGGGTTGGACTCTTATGAAACCTGAAAGGTTTCGAGCCAACTGGACAATGTACACTCAAGTTACACCCACTTCCTGTTTTAATGGCGAAACGCACAAAATTGCCGCCCTGCCACGGCCACGCCCTATGACGAAAAGTTTTTCTTTTAACAACGTTTCATCTTTAATGTCTTAAGATGGCACAGACCGAATTTGAAGTTGATCGGATGAAATCTCTAAAAGGAGTTCGTTAAAGTACGACATGTGGAAATGGCCAAAATCGCACTAATTTCAAACTTTGAAATCAAAATGGTGGACTTCCTGTTGGGTTTAGGGTATGGCTCCAATGACGTCTTTTGTACATCTTGACATGTTACATATGTGTACCAACCTTCGTGAGTCTACGTTAAACGCACTGCAGGGGCTCAATTTCTTTAACTTTGTAGGGGGCACTAGCGAGCCATTTTTGTGCACCTATTCCCGAAACCCTTAAAATACGTAAAGTTCCACCAGACTTGATGCAACCGCCAATTTTGGTTAGTTTTTGAATATGTTAAGCCCCTCAAAAAGCCAATTCATTTGCAGAAAATAATTCTTTCAGTTCCAATAGGGCCTTCGCCGCTGTCGGCGCTCGGGCCCTAATAACTAATAAAAATAAAATAAATATAGCCTTGCAGTATAAAGATATTTCTGAAAACACACAAAGGCCTGTTTGAACGTCAACAGTAACGTTACCTGAAAACAGCGTGTAGTTCCTTTTTTAGCTAAAGTTTAAGTTAAAGTTTAAGTTTGCTTTATTTGTCATTGTGCATAAATATGAACAATACAGTTGCTGTCAACAGGCTTATCTGCTGCTAACATTAGCTACCGGCGGTAGGTTTTTAATGTTGGTTTTGAGCGCTATGCATTCACACTAACCTGGAAAGCGTTTTAAACACTAACGTTAATACAGCGTGTCGGAGGAATACAGCGTCTCTTTTTTTTTACACAGCGGCCGGTAAGAGGCAGAGGGACCGTAGCGTTCGCTAACGTTAGCTTCTTGTCTCAGCTGGGGTCTGATAAACAGTAAATTCATCAAAGTCAGTGTGCCCAACGCTATTTTCCGATAAACTGCAGCTGTCATATTTCACGGGACCCGCGTGAGTGTGGTTTTCATGTTTCATGTTCAGTCATTTCAGCCTCAGAGGGGAGAGAGTGAGAGCGGCTGACTGTTCGCCTGAGATCAGTAGAGCAGACGGCTTTGCCTAGCCGTGTATAATTACGACTTTATGACATTTCATAAACAGCTGATTGAGCGGCAGTGCGGCGCTACTACATGCATATAGCGGAAAACCTGCATGTACACATGTGGTGCTGATGTTGCGCGATGTAAATCATGTGCCTCCCGAGTGAATTTGACTGGCATAAAATCGGCATAGGTCAGACTGACCGGCAGGTCGCCGGTCATGGCCGATGACGTGAAAATCGGCCAATTCCGGTCACCAGCCGGTCAATCGGTGCATCTCTAATTTATATTGCACTTTACAGTTACCAGCAGGTATTCAGAGGGCTTCACATCAGAAACCAAGAGTAAAACACATATCATACAACATATCATACAATAAAAGAATGAAACATAGCAAACGGTGAAATCAGAAAAGGTTACATAGAAACAGGAGAGCGAAATTGTCACACCACTACTAGGTATTAAAAGCCATTCTAAACAAATAAGTTTTGAGTTTGGACCTAAAAAGAGCTACATCTGTAATCGTCCGAATATCAGGGGGTAACTTGTTCCAGAGTCTCGGGGAAGCAACCGCAAAAGCCTGATCACCATCACCATCACTGCATCTGAGTGACAGAGCTGTCTATACAAAGGATACATTTATTTAAAACACTTTATCCAAAGGTTTACTCACCTGAACAGACAACACCAGCATCCTGTCCATGTCCACATTTGTGTGTCCCAAATCCTCTGTGCTTACACTGAGTTAGAGACCTCTCATTTCCTGAACAGGCCACATTATCAAGCCAGATTTCTCCGGTTCCTTTACCAAAAGAGGCTGACTGAGTGGCATTCATTGCCGTACCACAGCCCAACTCTCTGCAAACCACCTCAGCATCGTTTAAGTCCCAACCATCATCACAGACTGTTCCCCAGATGTTGTTGTGATAGATTTCAACTCTTCCAGAGCACAGAGTAGACCCAGACCCAGCTAATCTGATCTGACCATCTGTCAGACACATAAGAAATAACATACAATATTTAAGTATTTTGCAAAGAATGTAAACTGAAAACTATAAGGATTGTATGCATTACACCATAGACTTGACTGACCTGCAGCAGGTGAAGTTGAACTCAAGAGAAAATAGACTATAGAGAGAAAGAGAGAAAAATGGTAAGGCACATAAATTCAACAAGCTTTAAGACATAAAGTTTGCGGAAGGTTGTGTTTCTGCCACTTTGGATTTAATCCAATAAACAAAGTATCCATGGTGGATATGTTTATACACGGACCGGAGTTGTGTGAAATGGCACTTTATTGCCCTTCATCAACGACCGGATGTGTCTCAGTAAACTGAATGTGAAAGCATAGAGAGTAACATTTTCTATTATTCAATTATATTGAACTCAATTTCATATAACATTCCGTTTCAAGTTTATTGGACTTTACTTCCAAACAAATTAAATTTAAAATTATGCTACTGAGGTTCAGTTTACATGAACATGTACATAACATAAATGATTTAAATTCAGTTTCTAGCAACACATTTTTCTGCCCATTCAACTGTTTCAAAGGGAGGGACTCACATGGACTAACATGCACGCACGACCAAAAAAGCTATCGAATCATGATTATGATATGAAAGGATATATTTATCAAAGAACAGAGACGCTCGGATAACAACAGGCACAGAAGGAATGTGAATTCATTCTCTGCTTAGGATGCCTTTATATCTTCACATAGCAAATAACCGTTTACTTCTATATTAATGTTCTGAATGTCATTTACAGCACCTTTAAGTAAAGAGAAGGACCTTTATACTGAAAAACTGAAGTTGTAAGTTAGTCTCAAGAGACTTCATGTCTATACCATACCATACAGCTGCTAGACTTTACAAAAGCTGCTTTCCAAATACAATTTGGTAATATTGGTCTTACCCATGGCCAAATGGCAAATTTTTCTCTGTTTGCTCCCCATGGCTGCTCTGTCTCATTTATCAGTGACAGAACGACAGAAAACTGAACTTAATACTGCGGTACAAAGAAGACTTCACACTGCTTGTCCTTCCTGGAGCACTTCCTCTTTCTTGCCTTTTTTTCAGCCAAAACTACAGAGTACGGAACCTCTGTAGTTCTGAACCATAGAGTGCAAAGTACAAAAGCTGCAGCACCAAAGCAACTCATCAATTACTAATTCTTAAAATTGTTGTTGATCAAAGAATGTTCAATAGAGGTGTGTACCACAAAGCCAGATTAGTGGTTTAGCGAGGTATGTTGAGCTTTAAGCCAGTCTTCAATGTCACGAAGATGGCTCTCTAATTACTCCTTTTTCTTTATTGACTCCCACATCTCAGCCTGACCTCTCAGCTACCGGCCATAGCTCCCGGCTCCCTGTTCCCACTCCTCCCCTTTCCCTCCTTCCATCTGCAAGCTTTTGGCTCCCAGTGTCACAGTTTGATGAAAGCTAGTATGGACTCAAGTGCAAGAGACGAGGCACGCAGGTTTGATGGAACAAAAGGCGAGCTTTAAAGGTACAATATGTAACTTTTCTGCATTAAAATGTCTAGAAACGACCATACCTAATATATTTTTTTGAGTTGTGTAGTTACACTATCCCAAATGTTTCCACCAAATGGCAAACCCAGAGAAATCTGTTATTTTATTTTCAGGCATGTCACGTTTCATTTAGTCGCCCGTCAGTGGCGTCATATAACCTTTCACCATCTAGTTACTCGTAACTTCCGTCAAAACACGGGCACCCAGATGCTACGTTTGAGAGTAATTGTAAATCATACAATGTCACAGAAAAAATACTTGTAACACTGCTTTTTTTGCCAAAGGCATCATTTTGTGATTAATTACATGCCACTTTGCAACACAGTAATACAGCAGAAACCTTATTTATTGATACATGTCAATATTAATCCAGTTTAATGTTACTACAATGTATGTGTTGGTTGACAAGTAGCTAACATTAATGCTAGCTAATGCTTGGTGGATAACATTATAGGGTTACAATATCGTTCATCACGCTCATAAAGTTATTAGTAGTATGATTGTTTTAACCATGGATAAAAGCAGCACTGCGCTAACCCACGAATATGTTCACTAGTAACGTTAACGTTAGCTGTATAGATAGACGATTAATCTAATACTAATTTAGCCAGCTAGCACACCCCGCTCTGCCTGCCTCACTCCCCCGGCACAAAGAGACTTCATTCGGGATGATAGCTGACAACACAGCCGGGACATGTAGCAATAGCTAGTTACCGTTAGCCTCAGCCGGTGCCATGTGCTTACGACGCTAACGGCAGTTTAATGAAGCATCAGGAAACAGAGAATGGCAGACCCAGGCACCCTAGTCACAACATCGGCCATCCATAATGTTAGCTGCCGGTGTTTGTACCGTAAATCTCCTTCCTGCCGAATTTCTCCCCCCTTCGCGTTTCGCTGTCTTTACAGTTAGCTAGCTAAATTAACCCGACAAAAGGTGTGTTAAGCAACAAAACAAATAGTTAAGATTATAGAAAAGTAAAGGGGGAGATCTGGCAGCTGGGAGATGTTCTCATACTGCTGACAACAGCAATTGAACATCATCGCCGTCGCGGAGATTCCTCCTGCAATTACCACCCACACCCGTCTCTCAGCCTCGTTGAGTTGCTAGCTAGCGTTACAACAAACCCCGTCTGCCCGCTAAAATCCAAAAGGTGACATTGGCATGTGAAATATACTGTGATAGTGTGGTTTCAGCTGCTGGCTAATCATTAGCCTGGCTAATGATTAGCCAGCAGCTAGAACCTGCTAACGTTAGCCACTAATGTTAGCTTGCTGGCTCACTAGCTAACTGGTCAGCTAGCTGCCAATACAGATTGAATCAAGAAAAACGTAATTATGTTGGGGAAACTGCAGCTATTTTATAAGCATGACATGAATAAACGTTACTAAACGTACCGTGAATAAACTTGAATGGGTAAACTCGTCCGTGAACAGATCTTCTAATCAACGATAATGTTTAGCAAAAAACGATAGTGTTTAGCAATAAAAACTCCCATACTACCACGCAATTTCCCAATGTCATCAAACGTCTGTGTTTACCATCCATGTTTTTGGTTGAGAGACCCCTAGCGGCAGAAAGTTACATATTGTACATTTAATAAAATACAGCTTAATCCAAAGAAATCCAAAAGTGCTAGTAATACAAAATACTGGAAGATAACACTAGGAGCCGGGAACAAAAGCAGTAAATCCAAATGACAGGGAAAAACCAGGAACACTAGGAAAGTGAACCCTAGAAACAAAACATCTAAACACAAAGTACGACAAAGAAATAACACCAGACAAAGGCAGCACACAGACTCGACGGGGCAGCAGCGGTTGTAACGAGAGACGGGTGACATGAGGGCAAAAATAAACAGGTAAAACACATCTGGGTGGGGCAGACAATCACAAATGTGGGAAAACACACAAGGCAGGAAGACAAACAAGACATGACACATGGGAAGTACAACCACATCCAAGCAAAGTGCTTTCATTAAAGTGTAATTATTTATTTTCTAAATTAAGCAAACCAAGACGTTGTCTACTGTCTGTAGATACGTTGACGTATCTACAGACATAAGACTGCCTTGATGCTTTGTTATGTGACCTCATCCTTCATAATGTGATGTGTTTCATGGTTTGATGTTCACAGTATTTGTTTTTATGCTAAATAATGTTAGCAATGTTTGTATTAAAGCAAGCTAATCCAAACAGCAGATAATCTCATTCTAGACACTAGAATAAATGAAGAAGTGCTGATTGAAAAGTGGTCATGCATGTCATGTATTTACCCAGGGTAACTTCCTGAAAGATAATGTTGATTGTGCATGTGTTATCAGTGTTGGGCCACAGTTCCTACACTGAAATGACTTCAATAGGCCTACTAGTCGTTCCCCCCCTTAGTGCCATAAATTGTCTGGACAAGCTGGCAACCACTTAACCTAAGGTGACCAGATTTCTGAGACAAAATCCGGGGACATTTTCAGGTCAGAAGCGTAAATACCTCCAAAACAGGTAATGTTTTTATCTTTGTAAACTTAAAACGGGGACACTGCCCCAGGGGCGTCACTAGACCTAGAGCTGCACTGGGGCACAAGCCCCCCTATAGGGTTCCATGGGCATGCTCTCCTGTAAGAAAATTTTGTCTATTTTAACATTTAAATGCCTCAATCTGGTGCACTTTGAAAAGAAATTCAGACAACAAGCAGGAGGTGTTCTATGTGTGGAGTAGTTTTGGAGACATGCCTCTTTGTAGTTATGACATCTATAAAAAAAAAAATTATGGCAAAAAATACTCCCCCAAAATATGCATATGCCTATTTTTGAAAAGTAAGTGATGTAGTATAACCAGCAGAAGACTAATTATATGTGAGGGAAGTTTAGAGACACAACTCTATTTAATTATTCAAATATTAAATGTTTTTGGCAAAACAATATTGCCCAAAATTATCAAGATGCTTATTTTTTGAAAGGTAAGTGCTGTAGTACAACCAGCTTCTATGTGTGGAGTAGTTTTGGAGACATGACTCTGTAATTTTGACATGTTACATTTTTTGGCAAAAAATATTCCCCAAAATTAGACATATGCCTATTTTTGAAAAGTAAGTGCTGTAGTACAACTAGCAGGAGACAAGTTATAATTGAGGTAAGTTTGGAGACACTACCTTATTTAATCATTAAATAAATAAATATTTTTGTTGTATCTCTTTTCGGTGTTGTAGTTTGTAGACCGCCCCTAAGCACTCGTCTTACTACTGTCTCACTGCTGTTATTTCTCCAGGTTGGAGGATGGCTCGTTTTGATGAAAATGAGTTTGTAGCTCGTTGTTTAACTTACTACGGTAGGAAAGATGCTGCAGAGTAATTGATCCCGGAAGTTCGAATCTGTGAATATCTTTCTAACTTTACCGAAGTTGAACTCTGAGCAGTGCTTGCTCTGGCTGTCTTGAGCCTGCGCGTGTAGGTGCGCGACTATACATTTGGTCAATGTTTTCTTTCTTTTATTCCAATTTCGGGTCTGTCAGTCACAGTGAAAACCGGGGACATTTCCGGGGACAGCTCCAGCCGGGGACAGGTCACCGAAACCGGGGACTGTCCCCGGAAACCGGGGACGTCTGGTCACCCTAACTTAACCTCCATGCTAAAGACAATGGCTTAGCTAACTAGTTCTTTATAAACCGTTGGAAGGGTTATTCTCCATGCCTGTTTAAACAGCGTTGGAAAGTAATAGAGATGAGTCATTGTTCATTTGCGTTGGGTGTGGTGTCTGTGCTGTCTCATTCACGTTAACACCACAAGGTGTTTAGTATCCAAATAATTATCAATAATTTGAATTTTAGGAGTAACACTTTTGTGATGCAACACCGGTCCCTCCCACCGTGGAGATCGGACTCTAGATTTTCCTGTTTAAGGAACAGTTAGGGTTAGGGGTAAGGGCATTTGTAGGAATATATGAATACTTTTTTTCTTATTTAACTCCTCAATATTTTTACTTTAATAGCCTATCTTCAACTTACTCATGCAGACACAATCATGCGCAACAAAATAAAACATGCAAGAATGAAATCCCCTTTCAAAACCATGGAAAGTGCCACTCAGCCAGGCCAGTCAAAACATATATTTATGAACTTCAATATTCAATAAAAAAAAAAATAATAGCACAACGTGGTGTAAACATAAAAATAAATAGGCTACAGTGAAGGCCTATGCGTCATACTAAGAAAACAGACTTCAGTCATCATTTTCTGCTCTCCTGTGGAAGGGTCATCTGTGGCATGTCACCACTCTTTTACCCACATGTATGCAAATTTCCAGGCAGGGAAAGAGGCAACCCTTGGTCTATTTACTGAAATCAACAGTAGGCTGTTTAGCGTGGAGACATTCATTCTGTTTTTGTCTGTGAGAATATGGTTCACTGCACTAAATCCCCTTTTACACTCATTTGTTGACACTGGGAGTGTGGAGACAGTGGTGAGCACTTTGAGTCTGTCACCTCTGACTCCATGACACTCTGTAAATGGCATCCCTTTGTAATGTGTTTCACAACATTATGAACCACAAGTTCCTTACTTGTGGTTCATACAGTGAATGCCGGTCAGGTTAGGGTTGATATTCTCACGAAGGAGTGTGGCTGCTCATCTGTATTGGCTAATCATAGCAGCAGCCCCATCAGTTGCAAAGCCAACAAGCTGGGAGCGTCACGTCTTCAGAGATGCCCCGCAAATGAAGGCTTTGAAGCAGGCAGTGATGGCTTGTTAATAAAGGGCGCTAGGGCGCCGCCCCCATCAAATTCCAGAAAAAATAAACGTATACTTAAACACAAAAATTATATGAAAATGAAATAAAAAAATAGTTTACTCATACGATGTGCCGGCTGGTAGTAAGAGCCTCAGCATTTAATAAAAATTGGCTTTAATCGGTTAACTATTTTCTATGTTTTAATATGTTTCATGCGGTTTCGTAGGCAGGGACTCTGGACAAATGAATGTCTTTGTAAGTCCTTAAACTTTCAGCAAGCATGTGACCTGAAACTGGTCTATTTGGTTTCTTAAAGATTCTCCTCCGGGTGCAGCTCGCTGCATCCCTGGCAAATCAGAATTAGATACATGTTATTTTATCCAATCTGATTGATTCTCGACACCTGTCATTCAACTTTACCCTCTTGGCCGCTACTCGCGCAGGCGATACCGTCACTCCGCCTTGCAAACCTTGCAAGCTGACGATCACACAAATCACTTTTGTAGAGATAATGGCATGATTATGTCACTGATTTACAAAAAAAAACTTCCACAAGACGTTCGCTGGAAGAAAAAAAGAGGATAAAGGATCTCGGACCGGACCAACCCGATTTACAAATCCAGCAGCAGGCCAGTGACAGAGGAGGAAGCTACATCTGGGGCTTCACCATGGGCTCTTGTTATGTGAAACGAAGTTGGCTGGCTGGATGTGATGTCAGATAACCCTGGGATATTTCGGGGGGTTTTGGATTTTGTTGCCTCTCTTGATGGAGCTTTGAAAGAGCACCATGACAGCGCCACTGTATTTAAGGGAACGTAAAAACTATACAACGAGCTACTGGACTCTATGTTGTCTGTTACAAGAGAAAAAATAATCAACAGAGTCTAGACAAGTGAAATGAAGACAGCGCTCAGTCTCATCACAGATGCCTTCCAAATAGTAGCGATGGTACATGTATCGACAGAGAGTTGGAATAGAGGGCATTAAGGACCATCAGGCCCACTGGCCTTATTTCTGTTCAGCATTTTAAAAACTGTGATGACAGCATTAGGAATAATTATTATTCTGTCCTGAATTGGGTCACATGGTAATGACATAGACAGGTCTCTGCAGCGGGTCACATTACTTTCATAATCCAGGTTAAAACGTTTGTAAAAAATGTTGAGATCATTAGCCTTGTCCACATCATTCCACACATTCAATTCCTTCTTTCCAGAGATCATGTTAGTCATTTATTTCACAGTGTTTTTTTCGAATTATTCATTGAAAAGGCTTCCCTAACACCTGTGTGCTGTATTCTTCCCGAGCCTTCTTAAATTTCCCCCTCAGGTCTTTTTGAATTGATCTCAGCTCCATTAAGTCATTGTTCTGGAATGCTTGGTTTTTCCTTCTGATCAGATGTTTAATTTCAGGTGTGATGTAGTCTTTATTGTTGGGATATATTACAGTGTTGACACAAAAATGAATATACCCTGTTATCGTTTCCGCAATATTGTCAATATTGTTGTCCTGGTAGAAGAAATCCCAATCTGTGGCCAGGAAGCAGCCACTCAACATCTCCTTGCTCTCATACAGCAACACACTGACAGTTTTTGAGACAGGTTTGCTTTTTTTAATGGCACACTTAAAGGTGTAGATCAGGTGGATGGTATTATGATCCGAGTTTGAGAGGGGGGGTTTAATTCTGGCAGCATATGCATCATTAATGTTGCCATAGCATTTATCCAGTGTCCTATTCTTCCGTGTGCTTTTTAACAAAACAAAATGTTGAAAAATGTTGCTGGAATCCTGGAAGAGCCTGCTCCAGTTTGAAATGGTTGAAGTCTCCGAGAATAAATATAGGGGAATTGGGTTTGTCTTTTAACTGCTGGTGGACGCGGTCTGCTACATGTGAGGCTGATTTGGATGCGTTCCCACTGGGCGGGATGTATACCGAACATATAAAGATGTTCCCATAGTCTCTAGGTAGATAAAAAGGTCTTAAGCTAATGCAAATGAGTTCAAGATCAGGAGTACACACCCTGTTTTTATTGTGTAAATATTGCACCAAGACTCATTAATAAAAACACAGATCCCACCCCCTCGTCTTCCCTGAGTGATTGGCCCAATACAATTTGCGTTCTCGAGAAATTCGTAAAGAGCTTAGGGTTGTCCCGATGTCGAATTTCAAAGGGCGTGAGGGTTTGAGCAGGGGCACAACTACCCAGTGTCAGAGGGGGTATATCAGCGACATTAACGGTTGCCTGGTTGCCCTTGGCAACCAAATTGTGACAATTGGCAACCTAATCACCACCCCTGGCTGATGTGATTTGAGTGGTGAGTGGCTTTCCATCTCTGTCTGCACTATTTTTCCACCAAAAAGGACACAGTGAATAGGTTGGTCAACAGAACTTCAAACCATACTGGACATTTAGTTTTGTGTGGTCTAATAGAACTCCTACCTGATGTCATCACTGGTCTCATCTCTACTTGATGCCATCGCCGACCTCATGTCTCATTCACTCCTCGCCTGTGTTCTTCTCCACTAAGACATATTGTCAAACAAACATTACGTAATAGATTTTTCATTTGTTTTTCCATATTAATAATATTAAGAAATGAATCTGTTGGTATCAAGTGGCTCCCCCTACACTTCCACCTAATGTTAAACCTACCTGTTGCCTTCCCCTGTCTTTCCTGATCCACCATCCTCACACCGAATGAAATTAACTCACTGTTCAATATAGCAGCCTAAATCCAATTCTTAAACCAGCCTAGTGATGGCATCAAATAAGACAACTATTATGCAGTAAGGTTGTGCTGCTGTTGAAATTACATTAACATTTTGTATTTTAAATATATATATTTTTTAATAATTTATTTTTCTTCTTGTCATTTATTGTGCATGCTACCTTATATTTACCAGTTGTTATTTGACCTTAATATTGAGATATAAATTGAGATATGTCATGCATGGGATTGGTACCATAGGGTTTAGCCAAAATCTAAAAGTAGCTATCAGCTACATTGGTTTGCATTAAGTTAGCAAACACTAGCCAGTCTGTTAACATGAATATTTGCAAGCCTCCAAGTTTGGCAAATCTATGCATGATTCCATGGTAAACCAGAGTTATTGCATTAGTTATGTTTTCCAGATTCTTGTCATTTATTGTAAATGCTACCTTATATTTATCAGTTTTCAGCTCAGCAACCTCGGTTTTGCATATTCTAAGCTAGCCGTAAACCCCCATTTGGCTGCTACATTCCCAGTGTTAGCAAACGCTAGCTAGTCTGTTTACATGAATATTTGCAAGCCTCAAAGCACAGATGTCACACTTTAAATCCTACCTGTTGCCTTTCACCATCCACTTATTTAACTGCTGTTGCATCCCTTGACATGCCATCTCCTTTCCCTCTTTTTTTCTATTTTGAGCCCCTGACAACTGTTTTGCTTTATACATCTTTTTCCATAGACGACAACTCACTACTCGTACCTGCTCGATCGGCGCTCACGGCGCCCACCCGCTCCCCCCTCCCTCTTCTATGTCAACATTCTATGATGGAATCTTATGAGACAGGGCGCCTACTCTAGCCTGTTAGTCCTCTAAAATGTTATATAATAACATTGAGGAAATGCAGAAATGATTTAGAAACGCACAACAGCAGCTACATATAGAAAATACCAAAAACATTTTTTTATTATTAGTTATTTTTTTACCATCGCTTTGGCGCTCCCCATGGTGCTGCGTCCCTATGCGCTGCATATGGCGCATACCCACTTTTTGCGCCACTGAGTTTAAGTACACACTTACCGAGCTGTTTCCGTGAGTCTGCATCAATGCAGACTTCACTAAAGGGAATTACCCACAGTTCAAAGCGTTGTGACGTTTACCGCGGAGACCATAGGGAAATCCAGAAATTACAAAGGTAAACAACAGGACGACACACAACCACGGAACACAGACCAACCTGCTGTCCAGCTTGTAAAACACGAGTTTGAAAAAATTTGGAATCAGGCAGCCGTCTCCTGTGCCTTGGCCGTGTGGAAAGCAACAAACTTAAAATGAAAATTGTTAATTCTAAGTTTGTTGTTCATTGTTTGGGCCTTTTTGAAGCTAGTTTCCGTGCCATGTCAATTTAACCGATATTTTTTGTACGTGTGTTAAGTTAAATGATCAAGGGAACGGCTTTCTTTTTGGGATATGTAGGTCAGTGAATAACCGATGATAGTTATGTGGGTCATCATCAGGTTGACCTTTTAGCAGGAACAGCTGGTTAGCACTGCAGATAGCTGGTTGAGGATAATTTCATTATTGTTTATCAGTCATTGTGTGTGTTGGTGAGGATTACTCTGCAGATTGTGTATGTGAGAACACAAACAGCGAACACGTACGTGTTTGGCTTGCTGTCCGTCTACAGCATAGCTCTTCCGCCGTCCGTCATGGCATTCATAATTCGCGCAAGCAAGGCAAGGCAACTTTATTTATATAGCACATTTCAGCACAGGGCAACTCAAAGTGCTTTACATAAAACGTGACGTAGAGCGTGATGTCACGTGCAAAGGGTGAATAGACGGCAGCGGCGGCCTTGTGGCCCTCCATCAAAGGCGTTGTTGAATGCCGCCCCTTCTCCCTCGTTTCTGCAGCCATCTGCCTCCGTGCTGTCGTAGCAGCTCCTCCGGAACATGATCTAACACGCCTGGTTCTGGAGCAGCTTTCCTCCTCAAGGACAGCAGCCAGTCCCTGCCATACACCTGCAACGTCTGCTCATTACCTTCGGTAAGTGTGGTGGCATCGTATTGCAAGCAGGTGCAAAAGGTGGATGTAATTAGCAGCAGCAGCAGCCACACTCTGGTGATTCTCTTTCCCATCGTGAAATTCTCTTTCTTGTTCACGTCTTTCTCACCAAGCAGACCACCAGCATTCGAAGCACTTCAGCACCCTTGACAGACTTCTGACAGACTTGACGAACTTAAAACTTGGACAAACGTAGACAAACAAACTACCACAGACGCCCATTCTCTCGTGCCCGTGTCGCCAGCAGTGCTGCCACCGGATATCGTATTGTCTTGCTTTTCTTAAATACATAGTTTTTTAAAATAAAGTAGTGCTGGTTGTTTTTCCAATCACAACCACAACTCAGTGATTACAACCTCTCAAATCTGTCACTGCAACTTCACATATGTGCTCTCTCGCATTACGAAGTGGCAAATCTACCCACCTCGAGTTTTGCCACACTTTTGGCGATACATTTGGTGCAAAACTAATTTATACCTGTGGACTTAGGCTGTGGAACTCTGAGCCAACAGAATGGGCAAAGCAGGGTTTCTATCACCAGATGAGGGACAACTCTCTGCGGCTTATTTATGTGGACTGGAAGCTTGGTGTAAAAGCTAGCGTTAGCTAACTAACCAGCCAGCCCGCTTCTAAATAAATACCTTTTAATTATCCATACAATTTTTAACAGTCAAACTGAAACACTGGCAGTGAGCTCCAGGTCCTGCAGCTTTATGTCCAATAAACATGAGCATATTAAGACAAGCCTTGTCAGAATGCAGCATACATCCCAAGTGTACACCGTTAAGTTGTTTCAGTTCCAGCAGCTCTGGATGGATTTTGAATAAGAGGTTGTTTTGGCAGATCGTACAGGCTGTTCGCATGCAATTCTAAGTTACTGTTAAACTCTTCTCATTGTGTTTTCACCAGAGGTCCACTGTTTTCTACTGCCTTTCAATTTACTGCCTTTTTCAATTGCTGTCTCTCGTCTTCTCTGCAAAATTGCAATGCATTTGATGTGGGACTGAACTTAAGCAAAGTCCAGATATAAATCAACTCAAGAATATGTACAAAACAAGGGTTATGAGGTATAGAGATGAGGTAATTGTTAAAGTAATTTCTGATTGACACTGGATGGATTTGGGGTTTACATAAGTTGTTTGAGTTGTATATATGATGAATGAGATTTAATTGTTTGAGTTATGGAGAAGGGGTCGGACTACATATGTGAAAACTTCTTCCTACTCCTCTTTGAATGTGTAATATTTATTCATTTTCTTTATTTATATTGTTTAGGAGAATTAGTTTTTTTTAACTTATTTGTTACATGTTCACACAGATAACGTTGCATATATTATGTGGACTCTAATTGGATTTTAAAAGCCTGACCCAGTTCCAGTGGTGGAATGTAACTAAGTACATTTACTCATGTACTGTTCAAGTAAAAATTTGAGGTACATGCCTCTTTCTACTTGTAGAGAGAAATATTGTACTTTGTACTCCACAACATTCATCTGATAGCTTTAGTTACTTTACAAATTAAGATTTTTGCACCCAAAACACATGTAGTATAAAATATGATGCTTTATTATGAATTAAACTACCCAACAATATTATGGCCTAGATGTCCAGCTGAAATGATTAGCCGATGAAACAATTAGTTGATTAACAGAACTGTTTGGATTGTTTCCAGTTTCTAAAATGTGAGGATTTTTCTGCATGAAGTGTTTTTACTTTTAATACTTTAGGTACATTTTCCTGAGGATACTTACATACTTTTACCTAAATAACATTTTCAATGCAGGACTTTTACTTTTAACAGAGTATTTTATAATACTTCTTCCACCACTGCCCAGTTCACAGTTTACTTCTCCTCTCTGATCTGCAGACCTGTTGCAGTATCCAGTGCCAGCCACTAGACGCCATCACAGCCTAGGTTTTCAATATAAGAGCAAGGTCACTCCAGATAATAGAGTTACCCAGTTTCCAAAATTAACTTTTTAACTCACCGGCCACAGTGGCGGCTAGATCAAAAAATCCACCGACCAAGCATATTTTTAACCGGCGAAAATATGAAATTGCTGTTTTTTTTGTAAATGAGGCCTACATAACAAAACTTTATGATTGGGGTTGCAAGTCCTGCTGGTAGGGATGTTAATGATTAACCGTTTAACCGTCAACCGCCAATAGGATGTTTGAACGATTAGCTTAATATTATCAATTAAACCAATATTAATAAAAAACATATAAAGTTTAAAAAAACTTATTTTGCATGATAAAAATGTAAATAGGCTATACAATCCATTTCTTAACTGCTTCTTAACTTTTTAGTCCTAACTTTGATCCAGCAAGTTGAGTTTTAAGCTCCTCTTTTTTCTGCTTGTGGAGAGCTACGTGACACTTCAATCTATACTGGTGAGGACCGCAGACAGTAGAGGAACAGAAGAAAGTAGCTGCAGCTTCACCAAAATGAAGACGGAAAAACAGAAATATTTTGGTTCAAACATTTACTTGCCATGTGGCGGATAGCCCTCTCACATTTACTCGCCAAACATTTCACTCCAAATGTAGCTTTCTCTCCCACAGAGCACTTTTTCTCAACTCCACATTCCTGTTTGAAATTCCTCAATTAGTAATGTCACTGATTGGGAATGCCAGCTCAGTATTTCCTATGTGCTGTCCATAGGTGCTGCCTGAGCAAGCACAGCCTGCCAGCCCAGTGGGTTGTTTGAAATTGGTTGACCAATCACATCAGAGTGGGCCAGCTGACCAATGACAGCAGACTGGGCTTTTTGGGAAGGCGGGCGAAGAGCTCTGACAGAGGGGCAGATGTACTAACGCTTTTGCGCCCACTTCAGTCGTATTTCTTTCGCAATGTGCATGTAAAAGCATGGCGAGGTATGTACAAACAGGCCGCACTGTGAGGTAAAAGCGCAGACTGCCTGTCGCGGGAACTGAAAATTGCAAATTGCGCTTTTCCGTGTCATGCATATGCATTCATGGGAGGGTCAAGGGGAAAGTGGGAGTTTCCCATAAAGAGATGGGAGGGGAAGTGTAAAGTGCACCTAATTATATATTCCGCTGTATGTTCAAAAACCGCCCGTGACAGCCCGCCCGTGACAGCCCGCCTCTAGCAAGCGGGTTTCCTCGCATATGCCTCCTGGTGAAATGGCAGCAGTAATCCGAGCAAGACGAAGACATAGGTCAAGGAGACGGTCTGAAAGTATTTTTGCCACAAGGATCACACTTTTTCAGTTGAGTGAACACAAAATCATTAAGCGTTACAGATTAAGCAGCCATGCAATATTACAGTTACTGGAAGAAATCAAAGATGACATTGAATCTCTGACTCAGCGTTCATAATCCATTCCAGCAGTTGTTAAACTCCTCGCTACATTACAAATATTGGCATCAGGATCATTACAAACAGTCATAGCATCATATGGGAATATCGCAGTCTGAACTCAGCCGTATGATAGCACAAGTACTTAACGCTTTGCTACAGCGCAATTTATGGTATAGTGGGCGGAGAAAGGCGCTGATTACCAGATGAACTGCAGGTTTGGTAAATATGACGTAAGCTGAAGTATCACAGCGTGCGCTTTCTGCGGGTTGGACATGGCGCTGATAACGCTACATTCGCAAATGTACGTACATCTGGCCCAGAGTGTTTCAGGTAGAGGAGCTGCAGCAATGGGCAGTATGAGACACATGAATTTTTGAATTTTTGAATTTTTTTTGAACATCGCAGCATGTAAACATATTCTAGTAGATCCACAGAGTTAAAATATGACGCTGAAAACAAGTATAATAGGGGCTCTTTAATTTCTGGCATGTAAACAACATTTCACACTTATTCTGCTTTCCAATTCTAAACGCATTCAGTGGTTACCAGCTCTTTTCCGTCTCTGCATCTGAACAGCTCTTACACACATCACAAGCTACAAAGACTACATGACAGAGCTGTCTTTTATATTATATACTCCAGAGATACATTGCTGTCTCTCCGACCATTCGAGTCTACACCTCCGGATCACTTGCCGGCTGTCATCCGAGCCACACGGCCACGGCGAAAGCGAGGAAGGCGGGGAGGCGTCAGAGAGCGTCTCCGCCGGCGAGCAAGTAAACCACCACTACCATCAATAATCCTGAGCAACGCGCGGTCGTTAATGCCCAAGATGGATGAACTCTGACTCAAGCACAGAAACTGGTTTGAATTTCGGGAATCAAACTTTATTGTGTTTACTGAGACCTGGCTTCACCAACGAGTCCCTGATTCTCTGCTCAATCTGGACGGTTACTCACTTGTGCGAGCCGACCGCTCCTCAGAAACGTCCGGCAAGAGGAGCGGAGGAGGCTTGTGCATTTATGTGAGTGACAAATGGTGCAGACAGTACACAGTAAGAGACATAATATGCAGCCCGGATATAGAACTGCTCTGTTTATCCATGAGACCACACTACCTCCCAAGGGAGTTTGGCAGTGTTATTATAGTTGCTGTTTATGTCCCCCCCCCAGCGCCAATGCAAGTAAAGCTGCTACATGTATAGCAGAGTGCGCACATGAACAGCTGCAGCGCACACCCGGAGCACCGACTTTCTTTTTAGGTGATTTTAACCACTGTAAGGCTGTTTTACCAGGCTTTGAACAATACGTAAGATGCCACACTCGAAATAATAAGATCCTAGATAAATGCTATGGAAATATTAAGAATGCATATTCTGCAAAGCCAAAACCCCCTCTTTCTAACTCAGACCATAATACAATACACCTAATCCCTTCTTATAAATCTGTTTTTAAGTCAAATAAACCAGAACATAAGACTGTTAATGTGTGGACAGATGATTCCATTGAGACATTAAAGGGGTGTTTTATGTGTACAAACTGGTCTATATTTCATGCACTAGAGCTTGACGATGCTACTGAAACAATAACTGATTATATAAAATTCTGCTCTGACAATGTGGTAGATAAGAAAAATTTAATTGTTTACCCCAACAATAAGACCTACATTACAAAAGAGATTAAAAACTGCATAAATCGGAAAAAGCAAGCTTTTAAAAATAAAGATAAGGCATTATTGTCTGTTGTACAAAAAGAGCTTAAACAGCTTCTCAGAAATACAAAACAACAACATAGGCAAACCATGGAAAACAGTATACAAACATCAAATACTAAAAAACTGTGGGCCACTATGAAATCAGTTACTAACATGAACCCTCCAAAAAAAACAATTGTCGCAGTGGATGAATTACAAAGGGCAAATGAGCTGAATGACTTTTTCCTGAGGTTCGAGTCAGAAAATTTCTCACAGGAACTGGACAGTGTGTGGGAATCTATGCCTGATAACGATTACACCCGCTGGCTGGAAGTGGATCCACCCAGCGTTCAGCGTCTTTTTAAAAATGTGTGTACCAACAAGTCAACAGGCCCAGATGGACTACCAGCTTTTCTGCTCAAAAACTGTGCAGAGGAACTAACACCAGCATGGTGTCCCATATTCCAACGGTCTCTGGACACAAACACCGTCCCAGCTCTACGGAAGAAATCCATCATGACACCAGTTCCTAAAAAGCCCTCTGCCTCAGTGAATAATGACTTTTGGCCCATAGCTTTGACTCCTATTGTAATGAAATGCCTTGAGAAATTTGTAGTGTCCCAGCTTAAGGCAGAGGTTGAGCCAGTGTTGGACACGTGGCAATTTGCCTATAAACATGAACGCAGTACAGAAGTATCTTGCATCTTACTTCTAAACACCTTGAGGATACAAAAGCCTATTCTAGAATATTATTTATTGATTTTAGTTCCGCATTTAATACTGTACAACCCTATCTGCTTTTAAAGAAACTGAATGATATGCATGTTAACCCTGTCCTGATCAAATGGTTTTATTCTTTTTTAACTAATAGGACACAACAGGTGAAAGTCAATGGCACGCTGTAAGAGGTCAAACATAGCAACACGGGGGTCCCACAAGGTTCTGTGGTATCACCCATACTTTTTACATTGTATACCAATGACTGTAGGAAAGTACACCCAAATAACTATATTATAAAATTTGCAGATGATACAGCAATTTTGAGCCTTCTCCAGAAAGATATAAATCCTTCTGTGTACCATGATGAGATAGACACCTTTATCAAGTGGAGTGATAATAACCATCTTATCTTAAATGTCACAAAAACACAGGAGATGATCCTGGACCCAAGGCAAGTGATTGACCATGAGCTAGTCGTCATAAAAAATCAGAAAATCATCCAGGTAACGTCTTACAAATACTTAGGTGTCCATATAGATAATCTGCTCTGCTGGAAAACACACATTGACCATCTGTGCAATAAATTGCAGCAGAGACTATACTTTTTAAAGCGACTGAGACTGTATGGAGTAAGCAGCCAGATCATGCTCATGTTCTACCAGGCGATTCTGGAGAGCATCATTAGATATGGAATCACAGCATGGTTTGGCAACTTAACAGTGCAGCTGAGAAGCAGGCTGGTCAGCACACACAAGACAGCTATGAAGATAATAGGGAGGAAAGAGTACAAGCCCATACAGAGCCTGTACGAGCAAGCTGTTAGAAAACAAGCTGAAAGAATCACTGCAGACTCTCAACACCCTCTCTTCCCTGAATATGAACTTCTGCCATCAGGGAGGAGATTCCGTGTGCCAAGATTTAAAACAAACAGACTAAAGTTATCGTTTATTCCAACTTCCATCAAGCTGCTGAACTCCAATAGTAAATCTTAGCCCAACAGAGCAGGGGTGCAGTAAATACACCAGCACTTTTTGCACCTCACACTTTAATTATTACAGTTCACTCTTAGGACGTTGTGTCGTTCGTGCTGTCATGTGTGTCCTTCTTTTGTGTCTTTTGTGTCTTAGGATGTTATGCTGATCTCACTTTCATGTTGATTTTATCCTTTTGTATTGTATTTGTGTTTTATTCTATGTTAATCTGAGAATGTTTTTTTGTTGGTTATGATGTCAACAGATTGTAGCACTATGTCCAAGACAAATTTCCCCTTGGGGACAATAAAGTGTATTCTATTCTATTATAAAAGGATACATTTATTTAAAACACTTTATCCAAAAGTTTTCTCACCTGAACAGACAACACCAGCATCCTCACTATGTCCCAAATCCTCTGCGCTGACACTCAGTGAGAGACCTCTCACTTCCTGAACAGGCCACATCATCAAGTCAGATTTGTCCGGTGTTCTTCACCAAAAGAGGCTGACTGAGTGGCATTCAGTGCACCTCAGCATTGTTTAAGTCCCAATCATCATCACAGACTATTCCCCAGATGTTGTAATAGATTTCAACTGTATAAAAAAAATGTTTGTATGCAATTGATGTATAAAAAACACATTCAACACGTTCAGTGTAACTTTCTCTCACACAGACTTTTTCTCATCTGCCTGAAACTCCTCGCCCTCGTTCCTGTTTGATATTCCTCATTTAGTGATGTCATTGATTGAGAATGCCAGCCCATTTTGTCCCAATTCATAGGTGCTGCCTGAGCAAGCACAGCCCAACCAGTGGCTTGTTTTAATTTGGTTGACCGGACTGGGCTTTTTGGGAAGGTGGGCCAAGAGCTCAGACAGTGTTTCAAGTAGAGGCGCTGCAGCAATACGCACAATATGGAAATATGCCTCCATCACTGCTGAAACCATGACCACCCACATAAATGATGGTGAAGCAGTACCTGTGGTCAACCAACGCCATCAAACAATGGAAAAAAAACACCTTTGTAGTCATAAAAAGGTAGATCCAGAGTTTGATGACACCTGGATGACCACATACTTCCCATCCAGGGCACCAATGCAGTTGGGGAACTGCCATCTTTGCTGGAATCCAGCTGCAATTTCCAGCCAATCATTCTGCATCAGACCTGGCATATGCAGAGGCTTCATCTTTGGCCATATGGCATCCAATCAATAGTTAAAATATATCGTTTTGAATGAGTTGCCTGTGGCATCCAAAAAAATAATAATGGCAATTAATATTGAACAACTACAAAAACAGTGTTCAATTTGGGTGCCATGAATATTTTAAATTTCTGAGATTTTTTTCTACAAAATTTTGTTGCAGGAGCTTTAATATTGATTTACTATAGAATCAAGTTCATGACAGATATAGGGCCGGATTACCACAGTGGAGTTCCCTAAGGTGACCACACAGCTATGCAACACACCCAGACAGAACAACTGAATAATTTATCTGGAACTTTTGCTGTTCCATACATCAGTGTTTCATTCTGCAGCTATGCACAGCATTGAGTCCAGTGTCAGTGTCGAGAGTCCTTTATCTAAAGCCGGACTCTGTTTAAAAAGCAGGGCAAGTCAGTTAATAAAATAAATAAATAAAGAAGTGTGTCAGTGAAACGGGGGATGCCAGGGACAGAAAGAAAAGGGGAGATGCAAGATGGCTGCCAGTTCTTCTTCTCTAAATTACTGGGTTATTATTACCCACCCAGCCCAGTCTGGTCATTATTTATGGTTGTATGAGACCATCCAGCTATAAACTCCTCATGGTTATGGGTACATGTTCAAAAGATAGGAAAGACTACTTCAAATACATTTAGTAAGACATTTATTTGAAGAAAATATTAAATCTTTGAGTACTTATATAATAATATTATAAAACGGTAATGTATATTTAACAAAACAATTCAATTTAACATTTCACCTTTTAAAACAATATTAAAACATTCATGAACAATGTATTTCTACAAATGTGAAAGAAATAGGAACAGGAAAAACATGTAATCTGCTCATCCAACCCAACAGCGAAGTCAATGATACCACTATACCATGTCTGCACGGTTAGTATGTAGCTGCCAGCAGAAGGTTAGCTTAGCATAGCTCTGGACAATGGGAACAAAATTGACCAATCAACAAAAAACGCACTAAATAGCAATCTTGATAGGCCAGTTGTTTTTGTTTTTTTTGTTTTTTTTTATACATGTTAATTAAATGTAAATTAATATATATATATATATATATAAACAATAAAAATAACAGATAAATAAGAACATTTACATCTCAGCACAATCTTCCAAAATTATTGCAAGTATTCAAATAAGAAATTCCCACATTCAAAAAGGAGGAGGAAGAGGTAAAAAAAAATTACTTTTTTGGTCCTACCCCCTTTTTCTAGTTTTATACATTAGTTAAATACAAAACAATTTGATGCTTCACTTATTTATACATGTTTACATACACATACATGTACCATATATCTACCTACTGTACCTACACGCACCTACATACATGCATACACACATACATTTACACATTTTTTTCTTTTCCATCTATCTACTGTACTTTGTTTCCTTCTATCTACACCACACCGAATAATAACCCATCCAAACTAGACTTAGTATACAAGCCAAGGAACCATACAGTCAGTATACAATACTATAACCTCAAGTCCTTTTCATATCCATTCAATATATTCATTTTAAATTGCTCATTGTTGTACATGATTTCATCTCTTCACTGCAGCTGTTCCATGAATTAACTCCTTTGGTCTTGATGCAGTGATATTTAGCATTTGTTAGTAGTGATAGTACCTGCACCTTTGCACGCGCGCGAGCGTGCGTGCGACTGATTCGCGCATAGGTTTCAAGGGTGGGGGCCGATTCGGCGAGTGGGGGAGGTTGCATGCGCACATCGCGTGTAAATGTGCGTGCGCACCTGTGTGTGTGTGTGTGTGTGTGTGTGTGTGTGTGTGTGTGTGTGTGTGTGTGTGTGTGTGTGTGTGTGGTGACGTTGTCATAGCGACCGTAACTGCATGCGCATCTCGTGGGCATGGCATTGTCGTCGCGGGCGGACGTGACTGTATAGGGGGCGTGTGACGTTGTTTTATTTAGATGAATGAAGGTGTTAAAAATGTGCTGTTGGACCTATGATTAACGGATAAAAAGCTAGGGGGTAGGTTTATGTAGGCAATTTGTCATAAAGGGTGTGGTTTATGTGCTTTAAAAGCCTTTGTTTCTTGCAGTCTGGTCACTTTTTTCTCCACTCGTTTTTTTTAGCTAGCTAGCTAGCTAGCTTGTTTGCTCGTTTTTTCTCCACAGCTGTTTCTCTACAATCAACGGTGCTTTTTCTTTTTAATTATTTTGGTGAAAGGAGCAATCAGCTTGCAGTCATGTGTACATGACTACACGCGTATTTGGACATCAAGTTGGATCGTCTTTTGAAAAAGAAGGTACGCATGATACAGACTCTCCCAGTACATTTGAATTGAGACTTGATCAACGAAATGGCTCATCTATCGCTGGAGAAGCTACTGCTATTACAGATAATCCATTTGCGTTGAATCGGGCGCCCAAGAAAAAGAGACCCCGTCCAGAGATGTATACGCCAAGCATGGCTGATTCCTGTACAGCTAATATGGAATATGGGGGTGACAATGGATATTGTAATTCTATTCGCCACAGTGCAGGGTATGTGACATTAGCTGTTTACACTAGCATTGTTGTGGAGCTATCTAGTAAATCTAAAACAGAGTGTACACTCTCGGTGAAAGACTGGAAGCTTTTTCGAGATGTTGTCTGTATGGATCTCGACAATCCAGGATTTCCTGAGGTTGTGTATGTATCGCAATGGGGTAGCTGCAAAGGGAGCAACATCTACCGTGTGGAAGCAGTCCGTTTCACAAGAACTGCTGAGGATTTTATTTTCCTTAATGTATGCGTAGAAAAGGAGAAGTACATTGCATCCAGAGGTCGTGAAGATTGGTTGTTAAAGCCATATCCTGTTTCTCACGATGAATGCAACAAGTGGTTTAAAAACGGCTTCTTTATACAATGGTGTGATTGGGAGATTTTGAAGAAACAGTTTGATATCGTCGATTATATTGTTAGAAGAGACCAGATAAGGAGGTCTTATGAGACCATAAGAAAAAAGTTAATTTTCAATGACAGCGGACAACATTCTCTGGCCCTACCCCGACCGCTTTATAGACCTAAAATCGTCAGACACAAAGACTAGTAAAATGGTGGGTCCATTGCACTGTTTAATTACAAAATATGTAAAATGTTTACATAAAATGTTTTTTTTTTTTTTGACTTGTGTTTTATTGTGTCTGTAATGTATGGATTTTTTTTCTTTTTTTCTCCAGAATGTTTGGAGTGGGGGTGTTATTCACAGGAGCCTCCTCCTATCCAACACGGTTTATTTGCCCCTCTGACTGTAACAGGATCTCCTCAATCACCGTCACCATCATCATCATCATCATCATCATCATCATCATCATCATCATATATGACCCCCGAACGCTTCCTGTCGCCACCACATATGTCACCTCCACTACCCCCCTCTCTTTTGATCAGGTCAACGCCACCCACCCCCCACAACTATGCATATCCGCTCTTCCCCCCATCGTCTGATGTCTTACAACAGACAACTGGCGGTATCTGCTCAAACGCTGTGGGGGATGACCAACCGGATGGTCTGGTGTCAGCGTTGTTTATAGACAGTGTTAAAACAGTATCTCTACATCTGCTTAACGCTGTACTTTACAGTTACTGGCAGGAGGTGTCTTATGGTTGTCAGATCAACCATCTGAGTCAGAAACATCACAAATGTTTGGGTAGTATCCCAGAGGGTTTCTACGTAAGACATTTTGAGCAACTTATGAAAAGACTGTTGACGGATAAATTCATCCCTGTAGTACAGTGCTTTCTGGCGATGAAACATCTCCGTGCCGATGGTGCAAGAATCCATGGAGTAGCCGAAACTGTTTTGTACGAGTTGAAATCTGTGGAAGATGTCACAGTCAAAATACGAGAAATGTATGATTCTATGATTGGTGAGGACGTCATCAAAGTGGCTGAAATTCGTGAGATTGGAGACTGTTGGAGAGATTTATATGAGAGGAAAAAATAACTGTGTGGTTATGGGGAACTGTTTACATACAATGGGTAACCGTATGAGTCAGAGATATGTGATAGTTCATTTATCCTGTATTTTAGATCAAACCATTGCCATCAATGTGAATGATGTTAAAAAGTACCAAAGTACGTGTAATGTAGATAGCCTTGATGTGTGTAGGCTAGAAAAACTGATGGATCTTGTTAGAAGACAGTATAGCAAGCCGCATTGGGATGAGTTGATGCAAATGTTGTTATCAGTGCTAATAACACGTGAGAGTGTTGTGGAGACATTTTGTGCAACCATAACTATCATCACACACAATTTCAAGATGTTGAAAGTATGTCATATACTGACAATGTATACAATGCTTGTAGATGCTGTGTGTTTGTACGTGAAAGAAAAACAATGTAGGGATGTCTTGTATGATTTGCAAAAGCTACACATATTCATAATCAGTAAAAATGGTGTAGCTGATTTAGCCAAAACTCTATCTGTAATAGAATGGGTTACACTGTCCTCATAATTGCCATGTGCGTGTTGTAGAATAAAAAGGTTGCCATAAAACTAATGTGCTCACTTGTGTCCTAGATGAATCATGGAGAGGGTTATGCGAAAAATATATTATGATCCAGCCCACCCTGGAGGGTTATGTGGGGTGCATAAGCTACGCACTGCAGTCAAAGAATGTACGGGGTTGGCTCCACCAATACCTACGGTTAAAAAGTTTCTGTTGCGTCAGGATGCGTATACTCTACACGCTCCGGCGTTGAGACATTTCCCAGGAACCGAGTGTTAGTTAATAGTATTGATAAACAATTTCAGGCTGATCTGGTCGATATGACTGAATATTCTGAGGAAAACGATAATGTTCGGTATCGATGTGTTTTCTAAGTATGCCTGGATCAGATGTCTTAAAGATAAATCTGGCCCCACCGTTACAAGTGCCTTTAAATAAATATTGTGTCAAGGCCGGATACTTATGAAACTTCAAACAGACGAGGGAAAAGAGTTCTATAATAAGGTTTTTCAAAGATTGATGACTCAATATAAAACACAGCATTTCTCTACATCAAACAAGACAAAAGCAAGTGTAGTGGAGCGTTTCAATCGATCTTTTAAGACTTGTATGTGGAAATATTTAACCAGCGTTAACGCACGTAGATATATCGATGTGGTGCAAGATCTGGTGAGTGCTTACAACGATTCACACCATAGGTCAATAAAGATGGCACCGTCTGCAGTGAATAAAGACAGCGAGAAAACAGTCTTTAACAATCTATACAAACTGAAACATCCCGGAATGGTTGCTTTTAAATTTCAGCAGGGTGACACCGTCAGGTTGTCAAAACATAGGGGAGTATTTAGGAAAGGTTATGAACAAATGTATACAGATGAATTTTTTACAATAGCTAAACGCATAGGAAGGACACCCCCTGTTTATATACTAAAAGACGCTGCAGGGGAGTCATTGACTGGAACATTTTACGAGGCCGAGTTACAATCCGTAATTGTAGACAAAAACAAAGTGTTTAAAATAGAGAAAATAATTGATAGCAAGAAAGTAGGTCGTAAAAAGCTAGTCCTAGTGAAATGGTTAGGGTGGCCTGATAAATTCAATTCATGGGTCTCTGAAAAAGACATAGTTGATGTGAGATAAAGCTAGCATGACAAACACTTAACTAGTCATTCTGATTCAGTAATGAAAGGCGTTGGTACTATGAATAAGAATGTTTTTTTCGTTACGCTCCCAAGTAATGCTTCAGCCTCAGTTTACCCGAGCAATAAGATATGGCAGTTCAGAACAAAATTGGCAAAACCGCTAATATTCCAGCAACCCTACGAGGTCGGACTCATAGAGATGCAGTACCCGAGGATATGGAATAATTTCAACACCGATGATGCTGAGGTTGAAACTTTTGACACGAAAACTACTCGGACGTACCAGATAGAACTAGCGGTCGGTTGTTATAATTCAGTGGCTAGCATTGTTAAGGAGTATAATATGAGATGCATGTCTAGTGTATGGACAGCAGACATAACCATGAGCTACAACAATATTACAAACAGGGTTTACTTTACTGGCGGTGCAGGGTATCATTTAGCATTTACAGGCCGTCTGGCCGAGATTCTTGGCTTCATTCCAGACACTGTGTTCGAAATAGACTCCAATCCCCATGTTAAATGTGTAGCGCCCAGACCTGCAGACATCCACGCGGGTCGCTATAATATTTATTTATAGCGACATAGTGGATTACCAGCTAGTGGGTGATAGCCATGTCCCACTTCTCCGATGTATAAATATCTCTGACAAGGCTGGACGAATCCCCACTCTGAGTTATGGTCTCATGGTATACAGCCGCAAACCGCTAATAAGAAAACCAACAGGATGTGGGTGTAGCCAGTCGTTATCTAAAAAAACGTAAAACCACAACCAAAAAACGAAGAGTCATCAAAAAGAAGACAGCTTTCAGAAGACGTAGAGCTCCGACCCGACGCTCTCTGGTCCTAGCAAAAGACATATTCTAAACTAATTTTTGGGAAGTAATCATGGCGTTCATTCATAATCAGTCGGAAGAGTGTGTAAAGACAGAATTGGACCTGTTTACCGTACCGTACACCCAGACGTCTATCGAAAATCTACTTTTCTAGAAATTCCTCCCATGTCTGCTCTAACAGACAGTGGGCCTATAGAGTTTTTCATATCTGCTAGTGGAGAAGATTATCTCGATCTTAACGATTCATATCTGTACATATAATACATATAATTTGGGGTTAGAGCAACGGGGCGCATACAGTGGTGAAAGCTGTATTGTGGAATTAATTTCACCAGTACACGCTGACTTGTTTTTTCAAGAAAAACTGTTGTTAAATGGTGTGGCATTGCACTAAAATTCATCCGGTCAAAAGATGACTTTGCACGAATGACCCCAGGAAATGTCCAATTCACTGTGAAAATAATGTCTGCCAGTCTGTTTGTAAAGAAAATATCAGTAGCTCCGACTGTGAGATTAGCACATAGTAGAGCGCTACAGCATACTAATGCCAAATATGCTATTGACAGAGTAGCCATAAAAACATTCTCCATACTGGCTGGTACGAGGGTGTGTAACCAAGAGAATTTATTCATAGCGCAGATACCTAAATTTGTAGTCTTAGCTTTTGTTGACAATGAAGCATACACTGGATCATATGCACGTAACCCATTTAATTTCGGACACTATGATGCAGAATTTATAGGCCTATATGCTGATGGACAGCCTCACCCTGCCCGACCTTTTCAACCACATTTTCAAAGAGGCCAATATGTTCGCGAATATTATCAGATGATTGAATCAACAGGACGTCATTTAAAGGACCGTTCATTAGCCATAACACAATCAGATTTTGGTAATGGTTATACGCTTTTTTGTTTCAATCTTGAACCCAATGGTGGCGGGGCAGGAAATGTATCGCTGATTAAGACAGGCAATGTGAGATTAGAGGCGTGATTCCGGAATCCCCTCCCACGGACGGTGACCCTGATCTGTTATGCTGTTTTTGATTCTGTAATCGAAATATCTAACCGGAGACAAGTCCTATGGGATCATCACTAGTATGAATACAATAGAGCTTACTAGTGTGCTTAGAAAAAGAATTAACGGGGAAATAAATTTCTTAGGAGTCATGCCATGTGATCAACTTCCAAAAACCATGATTCGTAAACTACCCGCAATGTTAGTGGTAAACACTGACACAAGTTGTAAACCGGGTCAACATTGGCTTGCTATATACCTTACCGAAAACAAACATGGTTTGTTCTTTGATAGCTTTGGACACAGTCCAACTGTTTTCCCACCGGAGATCAGTCATTTCCTCTTAAAAAATTGTGTGGAGATGTACCATTCGGGGGTACAGGTGCAAAATAACTATTCTACAACCTGTGGACAGCATTGTGTGTTATTTTTATGTAATATTCAGAAAAAAAATGCCTTATACAAAAGTGTTAAACATGTATGGTGATAATCTTGTCTGTAACGATGCAATGGTCAGTTGTTTTATTAACAAAATACTGCTTGTTTTAGCCAATAAAAATAATTGTCTTACCAATTTCTGTACTAGTTTTTTTATTCAAACTTTTCCAAAAAAGATCTATACATGAAAAAAACAATTACACAATAGGGAAAATGCATGACTAGTTTTGAAAAAACAAATAGAGAAATACAATCGATATTGTCAGTTTTACACTCAATAATGTCTTTTTAGGTTTTCACAGTAGGGGAAAAACATTTTCACAGTCATAGTCAGTAGGAAAATAATGTAAAATAATGTAAAAATGAAATATAAAACAATATGTGCAATTGGAAAAGATAGAAAATACAGCCATTAATGTCTGATCAACTTGACAATAAAAAAATAATCAAAAACTAGCCCAGCGTGACCTGATCAAGGGTGAGTCAATGCGTACAGCTCTAGGTGTGAGCGGTGAGGGATAAATACTTCTGCAAAACACTTGAATATCTTTTGGCTTTTTCATATACGTCAATGTCAGACTGATTCAATATATCACTCATGGCTCTGTCCAATTCATTCTGGACAGACTGCCGCATAGAGGCGTTTTGCTTGTCTGAGGTCTGATGGTGCTGTAATGCCGCTAATTGTTGCTGAGGCACCAGAAACATTTTCTGCTTGTGTTCCATGTCAGTTCCTATTGATGAGACTAGCGATGAACAGGATTGCTGCCCCCAATAGAGGCAATAGAAAGCCACCTGTTTGAGTAATTGTCTTTTTTTTTTTTTTTTAAATGTTTGACTTTTTTATCCGCTATTAGCCTGATTACCTTCTTCTTCTTTTTCAACAACTTGTACTGACTGTTAGACAGAGGTCTATTACCTCTTAATACGTTCAGCGCTATCTCGCACAGTGCATTAATAAAATCTGGACTTGAGTTGCGCACAATAACACCTCTAGCTCGGGGTGCTGCCTTATGAAGGAGGTCCAGCAGTGTGAAATTGCATTGCATCCGTACTGACATTATTACACTTTCGGTTTTCTTGGGACATACGTAAATTATCTGGAGTTTTGGATTTATAATCTATCAGGAGATAGCCATACGGTGAACTTGTTGCATCGCTAAACACCTCTAGAAAAAATGTATTTCCCGGGAACATCTGACGGCCTATCAAACTCATCTGAATTTGATCTCTAGGGTTTTTAAATAATATCATATAGTTTGTGTTCAAACTGATTGTACGACTGGCCTTGCCTTGAATAAACAGATTCTGCACTAAATATATACAGCTGAGGTTTCTGTGGTGAACATACTTTGTGAAAACACTTTGTACTTCTAAATTACCACTGGCCTGGTTCATAAGGTCGTCAATTACTAGCAGAGTATTCTTAGTAGGCGGAAGAAGAGCATCGTCGCAAAGTGAATCAGGGATACCTTCCACAAAATTTATATTCACTGTTTTAAGCAAGTGATCGTATATTGGCTGCCAGCATGAATAAATGTATACAATCTTGTCGATCTTGTGCGATATTACTGTTGCTGAATTTTCAATAATATCTTTGACAAAATACATTTTTCCGCAATTCGAGGGGCCACTAACAACTGCGCTGAACGGATGTTGAAGCCGGCCATCAAATCCTACAAACAGCGGGTTATTGTTATAGATATTATCAGTAGCCATAAGGGAGGGTTGTGTAGTCGCTGAGTACACAGCGTTTATTGTATACGACCCTCACTTTCTTGGTCACTGTGT
Organism: Sander lucioperca; assembly: GCF_008315115.2. Classification (NCBI taxonomy): domain Eukaryota; kingdom Metazoa; phylum Chordata; class Actinopteri; order Perciformes; family Percidae; genus Sander; species Sander lucioperca. The sequence goes on from NC_050174.1 coordinate 20,979,555, forward strand.
CGTTTTTGAGATGAAACTGCTTTTTGTCACGTTTTATGGTGAATGCACTAGTCGTCAGATGGTCTGTGGACTGACGATTGGTCACAAAAGCCTGTACCAGACCTTTTAATTACTCATGTGTAACCACTTGGGTGTTTTTTGAATTGAGGGTTACGCCTTTGCACTTTACCTGGGTATGTCCTTGAGCTGTCCAATAAGCGTAGCATTTCAGCCCCCCAGAAACAAACTCTGTTATATAATCCTCTGTAGGAGAGCCACAGGCCTGTGCGTGATTTAGCTCATCTGTCAACTCACCAAGATATGACCCCAGAGGGGGGACCCATTCATCTTTTTTGGTTGTGAAGATAATGCTGTCCGTGTCACAATAAAGAATTCTGTCTTGCAGCTTATCCAGCAAATCGTATAACTCCATGCGCGCATAGGCACTAGTCATAGCCCCAATAAAAACATTCACATCTTTCACTCTGGAGCCTTGACTCTCTGCATGACGCCACTGAACAATAGCGACCTCTGGTGAAATAAATGAGAAGTGATGAACGTCAATAGCATCGCTGAACATGAGTTGTGTGAAGCGTTCTGGGTCTGTTATGAGCTCAGTAGACGTCATATTGTTACGCATCGCAAACCAACCCCAGAGGCTGTTAAGCAATAGTTTTTGGATACTTCTGACTGCTTTGTTAATGGTTATTTTGTCAGGGTCGAGACGAATACCCTCGTGGACATAGTAGTCTTCTATGTACTTTTGTTTCTCATCTTCCATTTGTATATGCCCTGGATATCCGGAAGACTCCTGCTTCCGTTTGAGGAATGTCTTAACATAGCCTTTAAACCAACATTTTGACATAGGGAAATCTCCAGGAATACAAATAAGGGTGACAGGGTACTACTCTGTAAGATAGATACTCAATCATATCTTTAAATGGGCAAAGTCTGTGTGTCAGTGCGGGCAACAATGATTGAACTAGCGCATCCACGTTAAGAAGGCTGAACACAAAACAAAACCTCGGAAATTCGGGCCGGAGCAAACACCGAACCTCTGCAGACTTTATACTTTAATACTTAAAGTACATTAGAAACGGGTACTGTTACTAAAGGTTATCATAGTACTTTTACTAAAATAAATATATGCCTGGTTATTTTACTGAGATGCAGTACTACATCCACCACTGTTCAGAGATCAATACACCACAACCAGTTATATGCACGCTTACCTGGATTATGCCTAAAAGATCTCTGGGTTGCGAAGACGTCACGAATGTAAGGGGAGTAAACAGAGGAAGACCATATGCCGAGTTGTTGCAGGGACGTACATGAAATGCCTTGATTTCCCGCATTAGTAACTGCCCCTATTCTGAATGAATGACCCGAATAAACTGAGTAAAGAAAACTAAATGATGGCTAAACCGAAATAGACCCGGAAAACCTCTAGTATGAGCATAAGCAATGAGTAGTTAATCTTAGATTAAAACCAATGAAAAGAAGCAGTGTCTCTGAGACTTAGAAGGTTAGTGTTGTAAGGAGTACAACTTAATGAGGTCAAATGTCATGAGTTAGCTGCGTACAAGGTCAGTGATAACGTCACTTAATGCACTGCATAAGTGACGCAAGAGCAAGAGTTACAATAGAGAATTTACCCATCCTGCAAGACTAACCACCGAGACCAGCCATAACCGAAAGTGAATACACGTAGTGATTAGAAACCTGGGCTGCCACCGGTTCCAACACATCTACCGGGAATCAGTCAGAATCTGATTTGCAGGACTCACACCAATCTATTGCCAACATAGGAAGCTTAGTGGAAATGAACAACACATCTTTGTAAATAGATTAAATAAAACGTAAAACACCAAGAGGCCCCCACAGATATGAGATGAAAATAAAAGTAAATAGCTGATGCGAGCAATGCAGCTTGTTAGATAGTTTGTACAATATAAATATTATGCTGAGAATACTTGCTTTGAAAGACCATATATGAAACACAATGAGTGTGAGCTACCCACCATGAGTGAGCATAAAGCACAAAACGTTAGTAAGCAGGCAACAACGGCGATGAGTATATTTATGTACAAATGCAGAATATAAGTGCCTTATGCATTTTGCTGACGTCAGCATGACTACTGACAAATATCACGACAGCGCCGAAGACAAACCTTAACAACGTGTCATTCCCTAACGAGAAAGAATCTTACACCTGCCCAAGTATTAAACAGTACTTAAGCCCAGAAACATCACGAATATGGGACAAAACACTTACGTACCTCCTATGCCCATTAGATGCTACCAAGCACTCAACCGCCGTAGCATCCAGTGACTGCCATATGACGTCACTTGACACCAATAACTTACATCTGAAGCGTTAAAGACTTAATTCGTACATTTAACTGAAGAAACACAACAATGTATAAATGCTCCATAGCTTGTATGTCACGGTGTGCTCCTTAACAGACGTTTTATAGTAAAAAAGGCTACCGTTACTTGTAAGATAAATAACTAATGCTAACTAGCATTCTATTTAGCAACAATTACCCCTTGCCTACATTATTCCTAGCATATAACTCAATCTCACTCTGCAAGATTGAAACGATGGAGTTTACTCATGCACAACCATCAGAAGACTACAACTTCGGACAGGCTCTTCATACCACAACTACGTAGGCAAACTCAGTTTGCAGCTGCGCAGTAGCGCTCAGCCCTAACATACTTCAGTGTCACCATCCAGCTAATACATCCATGTCCAGAGCAACACCTGTTGAAAAACTGAATCCACCGTAAAAGCGCATGTAAACGAGCACGTAATTTTTTAGAACGTCACCTGCAATGATAGCACACTAAATAAAATAAAAATGTCGGAAAAACTAAAAAGCAGCTTGCCTAGTGAGTCCATAGAGAAAAGACGTGCCTGTCTAAGTACACAATTAACTTTGAAGCATGTATAGAAGTAAAACGAAAATACAACTGGCAGAAGCGGGACAGAGAAGATATTTAAAACAAGGTAGTCATGCTGTGATTGGATAGAACGTAAGTGCCCGATTCTAAATGGTATACAGAACCGAAACACCCACTGCCCAGCTGATCAGTTAAAGAGAATAGAGACTATGTAGTAGTAGGGTATAGTAGGGAGTAGCAGGGTGTAGTAGGGTGTAGTAGGGTGTAGTAAGGTGTAGCAGGGTGTAGCAGGGTGTAGTAAGGTGTAGCAGGGTGTAGCAGGGTGTAGTAAGGTGTAGCAGGGTGTAGTAGGGCATAGTGAGATGCAGATGTAGCAGGGTGTAGCAGGGCATAGTAGGGCATAGTAGGGCGTAGCAGGGCGTAGTAGGGTGTAGTAGGGCGTAGTAGGGTGTAGCAGGGTGTTGCAGGGAGTAGCAGGGAGTAGCAGGGTGTAGCAGGGAGTAGTAAGGTGTAGCAGGGAATAGCAGGGTGTAGTAAGGTGTAGCAGGGTGTAGTAGGGTGTAGCAGGGAATAGCAGGGTGTAGCAGGGTGTAGTAGGGTGTAGTAAGGTGTAGCAGGGTGTAGCAGGGTGTAGTAAGGTGTAGCAGGGTGTAGCAGGGTGTAGTAGGGTGTAGCAGGGTGTAGTACGGTGTAGTAAGGTGTAGCAGGGTGTAGTAAGGTGTAGCAGGGTGTAGCAGGGTTTAGTAAGGTGTAGTAAGGTCCCAAATCCAGGGAAGAATGAGAGGCGAGAAAACACAAGGACCTGACTGATAATTTAACATGGTGATGCTCCTGGTTCCATCCATCCAGCTGATTCCGGTGCTTCTCTGAGTCTTCATAGCAGCTGAGTCAATCTGAAAAAATAATGTGAGATCATTACACTTGATAGGGCGTCTGCGTCGGACAACTCTCCTCCGTCTGTGGAATGGACCTGTGAGTCCTCCTACGTCTACGAATGGGGCGAGCGGCGTGTCTGCGTCTGCGTGGCATTGTCAAAAAACTACCTGATGGGAGTAACGGGGATCTATTCATAAACTGTCAAGACAATGTTCTGTGATGTCACTGATGATGTCACTGTTTACGTAATACATCATCATTTATGATCTCACAGAGACATTTCATGATGTCAAATTCCTGTGACTCAATCAATGACACTATAGTGATGTCACTAGTGATTGATCTAAGTTTTTGTTGCAGAGCATTTGTGACATCATCACTGACATCACTGATTCGTTACCTGACCACATTTGAAGGCAGCATGTTACATCATCAAAGACATCAAGGTATGTTGTCTCTGTGAGATAATTAATGATGATGATGTATTACATAAACTGTGTATAAGTAACTGTAGTAACTGTAGTAAGGTGTAGTAGGGTATAGTAGGGAGTAGCAGGGTGTAGCAGGGTGTAGTAGGGTATCGTAGGGAGTAGCAGGGTGTAGTAAGTTGTAGCAGGGTGTAGCAGGGTGTAGTAAGGTGTAGCAGGGTGTGGTAGGGTGTAGTAAGGTGTAGCAGGGTGTAGTAAGGTGTAGCAGGGAGTAGTAGGGTGTAGCAGGGTGTTATAGGGAGAAGCAGGGTGGAGCAGGGAGTAGTAAGGTGTAGTAGGGTATAGTAGAGAGTAGCAGTGTGTAGCAGGGTGTAGTAAGGTGTAGCAGGGTGTACCAGGGTGTAGCAGGGAGTAGTAGGGTGTAGCAGTGTGTAGCAGGGTGTAGCAGGGTGTAGTAGGGTGTAGTAAGGTGTAGCAGGGTGTACCAGGGTGTAGCAGGGAGTAGTAGGGTGTAGCAGTGTGTAGCAGGGCGTAGTAGGGTGTAGCAGGGCATTGTAGGGCATAGTAGGGCGTAGCAGGGCGTAGTAGGGTGTAGTAGGGTATAGTAGGGAGTAGCAGGGTGTAGCAGGGTGTAGTAAGGTGTAGGAGGGTGTGCCAGGGTGTAGTAAGGTGTAGCAGGGTGTAGTAAGGTGTAGCAGGGAGTAGTAGGGTGTAGCAGGGTGTTATAGGGAGTAGCAGGGTGGAGCAGGGAGTAGTAACGTGTAGTAGGGTATAGTAT